>NW_020955334.1:234936-318508 GCF_003031625.1 Empidonax traillii | reverse complement strand
CCCCCCCCCCCCATATAATTCTATTCTTCATTGTACTTGGAGGAGTGAAAGGTTCCTTGTGGAAAGGAATGCAGATCTCATCTCTTCCATGGATTACAGCCTCTCAGAGGTAAGACTTATTAATAAGTCCATAGTCCTGATGAGCATGAGCACTAGGATAACAGTGCATGAGCACAATCCCTTGGATGTTTTGGTTGAAACAACCTGGCTGAGTTGGTTGGAGTAATTCAAGGTTCTTCTCCTGAACACCAGAGTGGTTTCAGATTTGGTTACTGTTCTGACTTCAGTAAAAGTCACCTGTTCAAGCACTAATACCTTAGACTTGGTTTAAGTCTCAAAGCCTGACTTCCATAACTCTTGGAAAAAACTCTTAATTTCTGGAGAACATTTATTAGTGAAGAGGTTATCAGAGGTTGTTAAGAATTTAATTGTATGTAGGGAGGGAGGTAAATTTTTAAAATTTGTTCTTAATGTTGCATTTTAGATCCTATACAGCTTTCAAAGATCTGTCTCTGTACATCTGGTAGAATACATTAATTCTTTGAACATAAAATTATGTTAGAGTTCTTTTGTGATACCAATATGATGGAGAAATCCTGCTGGACATCTCTCTAAGCAGCACTTTGTCTGAAGTAGCTATTATTATTTTTGATATGGATTTTTCAAAAAAAGAGATTCACCCATCTAATAAATATTTTCCCATTTCCACAGCACTTCATTTCTACCTGATGTGACCTGATTAAAAATGTTCTTCGTACAGGATCAGCAATGAGTCAAGTGCACCCTTCCAGAACGCCAAATGGATGACTGTTACTACATGGTTACTCACAAATTGGCAACCTCAATTTGGCGACCTGGTGTCACTGTAAATTAATCATGGCAGCAAAGTGATATTTAGGGAGTGTAATAACCGTAAATGACCTTGGTGTAGTGCCTCTCTCAGGAGAAAGCCAAGCTTTCATTTGCTGTGATCTCAGATTTGAAACTCTTTTCCCCTGTAAAAGCAGCATTAAAAAGTGATATGTAAAACGAAACATCAGGCATAATGTTTATCTGGCAATTCAAAGTTTCTAATTCTTCATTCCATAACAGAACCTGATAAAAACCCAGCAATAATTTCCTTAGAAACAGTAGCCAACACCATGTTTTCTTCTTACTTACAGTATTAATGTCTGGAAAAACAGGAGGTGGCTAAATTTCCTTTTTTTCTATCATAGACTGTTGTCATATTCTCAGGAATTCAACATGCAGCTCTTCAGATAGCACAGAGATGCTTATGACGGCTGACACAGTGAACGAAGTTATATATATATCTGAATATTGGTCAGATTTTGCCGTGCTCGTTCTTGTGAAATAATATTTGATATCAGATATCAGTCTCAACAAGGAAACATTTATGTTTTAGTTTTTTTTTTAATGCTGCAGTAAATATCCTTGCTCACCACCCAAGATGTGATTTTGCATCTAAAACTAGTTATTTTCAATACTATTTTCAATATTGCTTTCAATATTATTTCATATACAGACCATGGCATTCTGTGGCATTTCTCTGATTCATTACTATTGTCTTCACCTGAAGCATTTCTTGAATTCTGTTATTAAGCCTGTAACTATACATTTCCTTTGTGAATGGACATTAAACAGAAACTGGGCAGAGGAGCAGTGGCTAGACATGCTGAAATAATATTTTCAAGTGATGTTTTGAAGCTGTGATTCTACATCCAATGAAATATCTGAGTTCAGTTATCAAGGCACATTATTAACAAAGGAGAGCTGTTCTCAATGGCTCCAGAACATTAATTTTGGCAGGAATCATGAAAATAACCAGGTTTTTCATAAGATAAATACTGCAAAAGAGGGTGAAAACCTGAGTGCATAAAATGTACCTCCATAACTCCCAACAAATGTGGAAGCTGTTCCAGAGACTTCAGTGCAGAAGCAGAAGAGAGCTGAAAAGTATTGGCCAGATGTGGTACAAACACTTGTGCTGGTCATGGAAACCAGGAGGGATAGAGAGATATTAGCGGGTTTGACTGCTCTTTTGTAGAAAGAGTGGCATATATCTCTTACTGATACATGCATCCTGATGTGACTCATGGCATCCACCTGGGATGCCTGGAAACTCTGCTTAGCTACTGCAGTGCACCAGCCTGGGCTCATGTCTTTCAAAGCTCACTAACAAGAAGAGACAACATAAAGAAAGATAAAATCCACATTTTTATTTCTCTCTTCACATTCTTCCTTTATGATGTCCTGTAATAGCCACATGCTCCTCCTAGTTGTCTTTCTCCAAATCCCCAGGCGCTTTTCCTAGATCTGGGACTTAGGAACTAAGCAGTGACTCGTGCTTTTGGACAGATTTGTTCACATGCATCCCAAGGTGGATTCAAGGGGCTAGCAGCATCCCAAACATGCCTCTTTTGTCTGTAAAAAGAATTTCTTTACAGGTTACATAGTAAGACTAGGGAAAAATGGTATGCATTCAGTGTGAAACATTCCCCCGTAAACTGTGGTCCTTGTCAAAATGATTACATGGGGAGATGATGGGGTGGGTGCAGTCAATCAAAGTATCTGTCCATTGACCCATCCATACATCCATGTAAAATGACATTGAATAGGTTTGTAAGGTTTTTTCCTATGTTGTCTTATTTTCACTGAGTTTTTATATTTTATGTATTTGCCTCATTTTTTCCTTTTTTTTTTTTTTGTTTGTTTGTTTGTTTATTTGTTTGTTTATTTTTTGTTGGTTGTTTTTTCTTATTATCTCATTTTTATATTCTTTCTTCATAGGTATTGTCAGTAAAAATGAAAATAAGATTCCAATCCTTGAGTTCCCAAAAGTATCACTGCTCTCCAGATTCATCTGTCACCAGGCATTCAAACCTTTCCACTCCTTGTGTCTACCCAAAAGTACAGGCTACTGCTGCAGACCTGAAAGAAGATTGTCCCCATTGTGGTCCCTGAGCCAATTCCTCCCTCGCTTAGCAGGGATAATCAGATCTTCTCCTCCATTAGGTGATGAATCCACCTTGGGACCTTTGGAGACACCTGCTCACATGCTGGCTCCAGCTCTGCCACAGCCAGGGCCAAGCAAACTTCAAAATTATAACTCACAGAAAACTCATGACAAACAAGGGCAGATGACCACAGCTATCTCTGATAAAGTAACATAAGGTCAAATCTTCAACACAAGATAAGTAGGAATGCTACATTTATTCTCTAGTTATTGTTTTCCAGGCTTTTTTTCCTCCAGTAAGTGTCCCTAAGCTTTGCCAGCCAATAGAAAATGGAGCCGAAATTCCAATTTCTGTTTCATCCCAGTATGGTATCCCCAGAGTGCAATTGCTTCACAAGCTGTCAGTTCCAACACAGGGATGCTAAATGGACCTAAAGAGCTCTCTGAAATCTCAGTATAAATTATCCTTCTGGAGCCGAACCAATGCACATTTTCTGTGTTCACATGCTGACAAACTGTGCACATTTACCCTGACTCACACTTGGGCTTTAATGTCACTTTGACAATCTTGGCTACAAGCTGTGTGTGGACAATTACTTGTTCTCCCCATTTCTGTTTCACTCTCATAAAGAGTTTTCTGAAACACCCCCCAGCTTCATGATTGCTTCAGGCCAGGTGGGGATTTGGACCAAGTGTGGTGGAGAGGGGTCCACCTCACCTTGCCTTGGTGTGGCCATTCCAGCAGTCCTCCTCGACTGACGGACCGGCTGTCACTCTCTCATCCTTGCAGATTGTGTAGGGTAACGTTGACCAGAACTTTTTAGAGAGCTTTAGCTTTTCTTTAATATCAGTTACCTGATTAAAAGACAACGAGAGGGAAAACAGATTAAAAACATCAGCCACCTTAACTATCATGTTCAACAATGCATTGTTTAGGTTTGTAATGGTGATGACAGTGAAGGTTTAAAGGGCTAAAGGTGCTAAAACTTCATCGCCTGTATTTAAAAGCAAGACACTCAGCATTTGAGTTCAGAACATACAAACAATCAAAGCCACCTTTTTCCACAGGCAAGACATTAATAAAAGCATGTTGCATCTTGCTCTACCTAGTCTCCATTTGCCTAAGGTTTTCTAAATAAACATCTTTTTAGGAATTAATATGCCTCGCAGTTTGCTGGATGCGAATTCAGTTAAACAGTGTACATAAGATAAAATGTCTCACCCACCAACCTGGTCACATCTTAAAAAAATACTATATGGAGAGTTACATGCATAGGTTCTTAAAAAATGGTGCAGTGCTGATCTGATGTTGAACTGATTTAAGATACGCAGGCTGAATACATTGCAGTACGTTTAGATCTCAGCAACAGTGAGAAGCCTGTGTATATACACTCATGCAGAGAGTATATCCTTCTTTGCTGTTAGGTATAGATAAATATCTATAGCTGGAAACAGAATCTACATGCAAGGAATGTCAGCACAATATTGAAGCAGTTTCTTTACCTTATAAATTTCTTGAACGATAATTTAATTTGGCATTATTCAGTCAACAAGCAGGAACAAACTGAATTTCCAGCATCAACTTAAAAAATAAATGCATCAACTAAAAAAATAAATGCTCTGACTGAAATTTTATCAGTTCTTGTTTTGTGTTCGGTATTCTAGAGTGGAAAAATCTATCAGAATAGATAGTAAAAACAACAAAGGACAGACTACAAAGGATGAATGCTGCCACTGTTGTTCTTATGGAAACATGCATTTCACATTAAATTGTAATAGGATTTAGGGGAGCTTGTTGAATAGCTTTTAAAGGAAATCGCTAAGCTTTGTTCTTTCAAAAACCAAGATATAAAAGCTCTCCATTCTTCCATTCAGGGTTGAGATTGTCTTTTAGGTTGTTGAGGTACAATATTGTACTCGGCTATTTATCTCTCTTATCTTTTGTTCTCAGGACATGATAGCTCTCCAAGCAAATGGCCCACGCTGCTTTGCCATGCTTAAACTCTGTGGAATGTCATTTTATAAGCCAAGAGATAGAAACAGCTGAGGATGTTATTTCAGAAGCACAGTTGGAATTTTCATCTATAAAAAATAAGTAGGACAGTATTTGGCTGTATGGGTTGTTGACGGTGTTTCTTGCCATGATAGGCACCTGATAAATCTCCTCCACACCCCTTGCCAAGCTCTAGTTGCTTTGTTTTCATATGAGATACTAGCAGCATTTGCAAGCCTTTAAAGTCTCAGTAGGGGAGCCCTGTCAAGCCAAAAATTAAGTTCCAGTTTACAGGCTGTGGGCAAGCCTTTGGCAGAAAGTGGAGATGGTCTCAAGATGCCTGCCATGTCTGATGTCTTTGGCCCATGGGACCAGGGTTTTTGGGCAGCCCCTCTTCTTCCTCTTCTGCCCATGCTGAGCGTAAAAACCCCCCAGTAGGGACTGGGACAACTAACCAGCACAAGCAACTCAGTGAAACTGCCCATTGCTGAGTGTGTAAATTCCTGCTAAGATACAGTGTGGATAAAGAAATCCTACAGAAAATACATGGAGGAGAGTTTATAGGGAGTAGGGTCCATTCATGTAAGCTTGGTGAATGTGAGAGTCAAAGGGTAGATTTTCTTTTTCATTGCTTGTGCCTAGATAACTATTTACACAAGCAATCTGATCGATACTGGTGGTGAGTAATTAGCTTTCAGAGCTTGCTGGAAACTACTTTAAGCTATTGAAAACTCAGATGTTTTAGAGTTACATTCAGATTTTGAACATAATCAAATTAAAACTGGTGCTCTAGGACTTGCAAACTTCTGTTTTGAACCACAAGTGATTCAACACTTTTTGGAAGGGGATTTCCACCCCTTCCCCCACTCCCAGCCCTTCTAAGGGTTGCAGTTTGGAGTATAAACCTTCCATTTTCCTAGAAGCCAGTAAAAGAATGGAGAGAGGTTCTCACAGCTCACACGCTGCACATGCTTTCCAGATATTCCCTCAAAATCAATATGAGGGCTCCCATTCCCCAGTCACTTTCAAAGACATTAAATGATGTTTGCATATTCTATATTAGATAACAAATAATTAACAGTGGGTTTTTTTTATTTGTGTTACAGAAGTACACCTGATAAAGTAATATGGTCTTTACTCAGGATTGTTGGTAAATGACAACTAATTAAATCTCAGGGACATCCTCCTGAGGTGTCATTCTGATTTTAGTGCCTGGGGGGAAAAAGACATTTGCATGACTCACAAAAAGCGTCAATAGTAAAAATGACTACAGCTGAGGGAAATGTTCCTATTTGCAGCCTCTCTACATGCCTTCAATTCAGGTGCATTTTAACAGTTTTTTACCACTTTCAGATATTTCCCTTCACAGCTATCCCCCACTGCCCACCTTCCCTATTGAATTATTTCACCATGGAGTTTTAAACAACTTGTGTGGACCCAGCCTTCAAAGTCTTGCCCTTTCGTGCTGTTTGAGAGCTCTGTCAACCCTCAGCTTTTGGAAGTGGATGTTACATATCTACCTAAGTGGTTTCCTGAACCTCATCCTGAAACTTTCTGGAAGTGCAGTGTGGTGACCGATGGCTTTGAAAAAGGAATTCTGAACGCTGATTGATTCATCTCCTCTTTCAGGGAGTAGCCTGATGGCCATGTTCACTTCTGTATGATGAATGTTCGGGCAGGCAATGACTTTGGAGTACCTTTAATTTAACTTTAAACACAGAATAGAATTAGGTGATGTAATGCCTGCCATGACATTTAAAACTTTTGCCTGTGGGTTTCAGAGGCTTCAGCCCTGGGATCTTGTCAACCACGACCACAGAAATTCTCTTATTAGTCCCCATGGTTACAAATGTTCCTCTGTACATTGTTTTGATCACCACCAGCATTTAAAAAAATATGTAACAGATGTAGAGACCCTTGGAAATGAGATAAAAACCACTAAGGATTCCTTTAACATTGCTTGCTTGTGACTTACAAATTCAGACTACTGTATCCCCCTGGTGACCTGTGGCCTCTTAAATGATTCCTTGGTATTTCCTATTCTTTGAATTAAACATTAACTTTCAAGCTTGGTTAGACTTCTGTGGAAACATTAAACATGAGACATATGCAATTTTGATATTTTACATATTTCCTGTCCACTTTCTCTAGCAGAGATTTATAGGGATTAAGACAGCTGGATCTCTTTGGCTGTAGTTACTCTAACTTTCCCTAGATATCCTCCTGATATAACCCTAATATTATATTGAAATATCTTTTTTTTTTTTTTCCCCAGCTACTTTGAAGGTATGAAGCTTGTTTTGGATCAAAATACCTTCTCATAAGAAAAAAGATATAGCAAGAGCCAAGCAAAGGGTTACATCTTTAATTTATTTAGAGATATATAGAAACGGATATTAAAATAATCTTGCCTTGATGAGTAATTGCTAACAGAAATACGGCATTATGGTGGAAGTGAGAAAAGGTAAATGTTTGCATAATTTGTAAAGAGAAATTCATATCCAGAGTTACAGGAATGGTATAGTTACATGCCCTAAACTGAGAAATACAGTTGATTTCTTATTTCTGCCACTGACTTCTTACGCAATCAAATCAGTCACATTGGTCACACAATTCCTCAGCAGAACATGGAAGGGCACCCATGAGCTCAGATCCTGTCCCACCAGCATGGGCTCAGTTACAAGGTAAATAAAGCTGACCAATATTCCTGTCTTCTTTACTCACCTTGCACTTCAAAGTAATGAAGCAAGCTAAAGCGAGCCTGTCACTTTAGCAGGAATCAGACCTTAACATTGTTTGGTTTATTTCATGACATCTGGATAAACTGAAAGACTGACCAGAAGAATTCAAAAAAAGCATTGAAAATATCATGCAAAACTAAAAGTGAGATGACTAAATTCTATAAGGCTTGAAAGATACCAGGAAAACATTTGCTTGTGATCTGGTAATTCCATTGCCAATGGAATCACTTTGACTTAATTTCTGATGGAAACATGCTTCTTTGGCAGTGTGATAATGTGTGCTCAGAAGCAATGAGGGACAAACCCCAAATTTTAACAGTGGGGGCCCTAAAATAATTTTAAAAAATTAAATTCCTTTTATTCCTCCCTCCTCCTCATCTGCCAAGTCCTCCTCTGGCAAGTCTATGTCTTATTCCATCCAGATGTATCATCCCCACCAATATAATCCCTACTCTCACAGATAGAGGAACATCACAGGATGCTAAAATAGTGTTCAAAGATGGTGGAATGCATCCAAACCTGACACAGGTTTGATACCATAAATGAAATCAAATACTATGGAATCTTATTTTTGTTAAGAAGAAATGGTGCTCATTAACATCCTTTTCTTCTCCTTGGTGTTTTTGCATTGCATTTTTTTTCTTGTTTATTCTGCAATTTGGAAAGACTTTCTTACTGAAATGCGAGCAGAATATTCATCTTCCCTTTCTGTCAATACCTGCTGCCTGTGATGCTCAGAAACAACTCGATTCAAAGCCCCATTAAGAGTTAAGCCTTTATGACCTGGAAAAATGTACAAATGTTTCTGGTTTTTCACTGGACATTGTTTCTCTGGTATGCCGGGGTGCCATTCTGGTTGCTGAACCATGGGTTGGTTATCTGGCAGCATAGACACTTGGTAGATGTTTCAAGTGGATGTTTGTGACAAGGTAATTTCAGGGACTTCAGGCTGCGTATGTAAAATGTATCCTACTAGTGTGTCACACTGACAGAACAGCTACAGACAGCAAGTAGAAAGCGGCCTGGCGTTTTGTCTTAGAGAACAGACATGAAAGCAGCCATCACAAACCATGCTCATGTCTGTGTAGTTTCTTTAGTCACATACTCCTTTGCCTTTCAATTCTCAAGCAGAATTTAACTAATGACTCTTCTTTATTCTACATTATCTCCAGGTGAAAAACTAGACATTTTTCTACTGCCTGCTCCTTGCTTTCCCCTGGAAGTGTCTAAGACACCCAGCCATGCACTCAGCACCCTTGCAGTCCTTATTGAAAATGATGTAGCCCTTGGATAATGGTGGGCAGCTGGATAATGGATTTATGGATACGGTGCTTGACCACCTGAGCCATATGTGGGTTTGTAAAGAGCATGCCCTTCATTGTGGACATGCCAGGTAGGAAGAACAAACAGGTCATCACCATCTGATTTATGTTCTGCTGTAGCAGCAGAAAACTGCGCTGGACTTTGGTACATCGATTTATGTCCATTGGTGATTTAATCTGAAAGCATTCTAAGACTAATGGCCAACAATTTGTTTAAAAGGACTAGGTCAGCAAGCACATATATATAATGTTTCTAACTGTTATGTTTATGTATCTGCTACACCTGTGCATCAAAGTCAGGGCAAGAATCATATGTCACAAGCAGCTAAGTACAAGATGGCTGGATATTTTAATTGACACACAGTATTACTTGTAAAATGAGCTTAATGCAAAGCAATTAACTTAGATTCCTAAGTTTTAGGGGCTGTCCCTTGAAAATATGTGTCTCCTGTATGTCCTTTGTTATATCTACCATCTTCATGTAGATGTCTCTGAGGTACTAGGCACTTATGTATAAGCGACTGAACTGGGCTTCCTGTATCTCACCCAGCTATTTAGCTGAAGAGGATCTCTCTCTGAGGTTTTTCTAAAGGCACCTTCATTTCTCCACTGATTAGATGTAGGGAGCTTAGGCACATATTTTTGTTTAGAACGGTTCATTAGATGCCCAAAATTTCAATGCACATTAGGTACCTTGGAGAGGGTGACCTGCTTCGATTAGAAACCAAGTGAAGCAGAACTTTATTTGCTCTGTGTGGAGATTACTTTTTCATACATTATGCATTTCCATACTTTCTCACAAA
This sequence comes from Empidonax traillii, assembly GCF_003031625.1. NCBI lineage: Eukaryota > Metazoa > Chordata > Aves > Passeriformes > Tyrannidae > Empidonax > Empidonax traillii. Next base: position 308,693 of record NW_020955334.1, on the reverse strand, counting down.
ATAGATTCAAATGCCAAGCAGTTGCTGAACCACCTCACACTCGATGGTGTATTATTTTCAGCCTCTTAAAAAAGTGAAGCGTGTGTCACATGGATTCAGCAGGATTTGAGCATCACATCGCCTCAGCTGCCAGGCAGCACTCTGCATTTTGGGGGGCCCTCAAGATGGCAGTGTTGCTCAGTCTTTTTGCTGCTGCCAGTCCCCCCTCCTGCACACCCGCTGTGTTTCCCAGAGAATAAGAACGTAGATTGTTCCGCTGAATATAAAACTGACAACCCTGTTATTTTAAACTCGAAAGTGACAGGCTGTTATTTTAATGAGGTCTGCCAGTGCCAAGGTTAACCAAAGGTTTATTTTCCCTACAAAACATTAAGGCTGCGGTTCTAAAAAGGGGGCTGTGAAATTTTATGATTATTGATACTTTCTCAGGGCAGAGAAGTTCTGAGAATTTCACCCAGGTCTTTTTTGTGCAACAAATGTTTTTCAGTTTTCTGCCTCTTTTATTTTATTTTTTTTTTAATTTGACTTTGTGACTTTAAACGGTCCAGAGCTTTACCAATAACTGCCTGCTCATGATTCATCTTTCTGCACAGAAAAACAGATGACAGCTCTTCTAATCAAGAACTAACGTTGAATCCCAGTTATAAAGAACAAATGGGCGCTTGGGTAATTTGTGAAATAAAACAAATGAGCTAGGCGACTTTCCAAAGCAAGACTTTTCTCACCAGAGTATTTTAAAGTGAAATGAGGGGATTTTTTGCTGTCACTGTCTCTAAGGGCTATCCACATCTTTGACAAGGAAAAAGTTAAGGCCTTTAACAACAGCAAAGAATGACTATCAACCCTATTGAATACTCAGACTAACTGATATGTAACTTCAGAGAGCTTCAGAGAGCTAGAGCTCCCATACTAATAGTCCTACACTTATGTATCTACAGCCACAGCATAGTCCAGAGCAACCTGGCACTGATTCACTTCTAGTGAGTTTCTAGTGCCACTCAGAATGTCTGCAGCAACCTGGGCAAATCTCCTATAGTTTGCGATTTATATGTGATGGCTCAGTGTGCTGTCTTGGATGACCTAGCTGAATTTTGTCTCATTCAGCTTTGAGCTGAAACAGGCATTTTAAAACAGTCCAGGTTTCCTATTGATTGTTTTGTAAGGAAAATAATTTGCAGGTCTGCATGAACGCTGACATGTGCTTGTAGAAGTCTTCTTGCCATCTGTGGCCTGGAAATGTTTGTTCCACACCACGTTGGGTCCAGAGGCAGGTGCTCCTGTAAGAGGCTAGAAAGTCACTGTTCAGAGCTGACAGCCTTGGGGTCAGGAATTATATAAGTAAAGCAAACATATGCCTTTGTCACTGCTATCTTTCTGTGTCTTAACTCTCACCTGGAGATCCTACCTTCAGCAGCCTCCGTAGCTTTGCAGAGAGCACAAAGTTGTCTCACATTATCAAATGGAGACTACTTTTTTCATAAAAACACTGACATTATTGAATACAGGCAGGTAGAGCCTGACACCAAGCCATTCCCACTTTCAACATTTATTTTGGCTGGGAAGAGAGGAAGGGCAGGAGCCTGTCAAATGGGGGAGCCACCTAATATTCTACTCCTTTCCATAAATGTGCCCATTTACCATCCAGACTTGGATCTGTAGTAAATAAAAACATTGCTTTTGGAAAGTAGAAGCTACTGGAAACATCAGTGCCTTGAACTGGAAATCTGTAGGACCTGAAGCAGCTTTCCCCTTCCTTGAAATACCTAGGAGCAGTGCTAAAAAGCTGGTCTATAAATCTGATTCAAGCAAATCCAAAGCACTCAGAGGAATCAGCTTTTTTATTGCAGACAAGTATAAAAGTAGCAACAGAAATATGCTGGAATCTTAAAATGCCAGAGGCTTTTCTGTGGCAAGGCTAAGCTCTTAAGCACTGATTTTTCTAAACAGTCCTTCATCTCTCCAAGCAAAATTGTTAATAGCTAATGTAAACAATTACTGATAGAGCATTTCAAGCTTACAGACTTTCATTTGTCCTGGAAACATCCATCTAGTACTATCAGTGAAGTGCTGTTTCTTCTCTTAAAACTCAAGGGTTTACAAGGAACTGCATGTGTTCAAGCAGACAAGGAGTTCAAGCCTCCCAACAGCTGTGAGAGGAGTATGATTTCAAAGGACAGCAAGAGCTGGGATATGTCCTTTCATAAAGAGCAAGGATAATTGTACTTCATACTTCAAGTAGCCTTACATTTAACTTCATTTCTTCTAGAAGTTACTTCTTGACATAGCTCCATTGCCTTCCAAACTGAAGAATCTTTCAGTGGACTCTCAGTGCCTCAAAATAACTCACGATTCAGCAATAAGATGATGGCTACCCTGGCAGCAATTGCTGGGTTTCTGACCTTCCTCTCCCTCAACAATGGGTGGCATATCCAGCTGTTTATCCAGAGCAGATGGAGCCGTGGAGAAAAGGCCGTGTTAAGGTGGTCAAAAGTACAGAAAGGAAAGAAATATGTAAAGTCAGAGCATGCAAGTGAGAGTTTTGATGAAGGATCCAGCTTAAGCTTGTGAAATTACGGTACACTGTCATAAAATATTTGAGATGTCTTCCACACTGTGAAAAAACATGCCTGGAGTTCAGGAATCTTTCGCATTGTGCATTTTTTCAGAGCCAAACAAACCTCATTTTTGAGAAAGTTTAAGCGTAAAAGCACCTGCTCTTCCATGACAGGCCTTCTTATGCTGCAGAGTGATTAATCACTTAGGCAATCATACTACAGCACCTTTCTTGACCCGTGGGACAAGGGGGAATGGCTTCAAACTGAAAGGTTGTAGGTACAGATCAAATGCTGGGAAGAAACTTTTCACTGTGAGGGCAGTGAGACCCTGGGTCAGGTTGTCTAGAGAAGCTATGGATGCCTCATCCCTGGAATGAGGGATTGCATGGGGCTGTGAGAAACCTGGTCCAGTGGAAGGTGTCCTTGCCCATAGCAGGGGGGTTAGGAACTAGGTAGTTTAAGGTCCCTTTCACCCCAAACCATTTATGAGTCTATGATTCTATGATTAAACACTAATTTTAGGGTCATTGGAAAGTTGTTCCCTTGTTTTCCATCTGAGCTCCTACGAGAGAAACAAATACAAACTTCCTTCCCTCTGAGCTCGTGTTTTGCCACCGAGGGTGTCACTCCCGCTCCCCCATGCCCAGAGGATGGGATGCTGGGGGACTGTCCTCCTTGGGGACCGTCCTCCTTGGGGACCGCCGGGGATGGGGATGGAGCAGCCTCTGCTCCACCCTGAGCTGGGAAAGGATGCAGGGAGGCACAGGGCACTGGGAAGGGCTTCGCAGCACAGCCCGGCACTCAGCATCGACCGCCCACAGCAGAATCCAGACCCTCTTAATCCCAGGGAGAGTGCCAGGCCCCTCAGGCTGAGCCCGAGGCAGAGCAGCTGCGCAAAGTAAAGCATTAGAGCTGACACAGAGCGCACCTCCACATCATAACCTGGAATAACGTTTTATGGGAACACCCCAAACTTGCAGCCACACCATGCAAACCCCTCTTTTTTCTAACATCAGGATTTATTCCATCCAGAATTAGTGCCCGCTAGGTTCTCTTCTCTTGCTCTTCTGGTTGCCAGTCATTCTGCTTAACTGGAACTAGAGCTTGGTTTCAACAGCCTGCCTATTTGCCTTCTGGATTATTTTAATCCAAATATACAAATCTGCATTATTGCATGTGGTGAATATATACAGTGGGAAAAGAATTAAGTCAGTGTGGAGGCTTTGTGGCATTGCATGTGCTCATTGTAGTGACACAGAGTTCTCTGTTTCTTTCCTTTTTTTTCTTTTTTCCAGTTTTTCTTTCTAGACTATCCAAGAAGATGCACAATTTCACTTTCAGAGTTGCTTAGAAAATGAGAGACTATTCAATAAATTGGTGTTATATCACATGAAAATATAATTTGTTAAAACATCTAAGTCCAAAATGAAACTCACGAAAGATTTAGAATGAAAACAATAGTGTTTTCAGAGGCAGAAGTGTTTATAAAAAGACATTTCTGGCAAGGCAAATAGGCTCAGCAGAGAAAGTGCTTATCAGGAAAACAATGAGAGTCAGTCAGAGCCTTATATTGTCAATCTGCTATGTCAATATACTAACAGAATCATAGAATCATAGAATTAACTGGGTTAGAAGAGACCTCCGAGATCATTAAGTCCAACCCGTGATCCAACCCCTCTGTGATTACTAGATCATGGCACTCAGTGCCACATCCAACCTTGTCTTAAAAACCTCCAGGGACGGTGAATCCACCACCTCTCTGGGCAGGCCATTCCAATGCCTGATCACTCTCTCTGCAAAGAACTTCTTTCTAATATCCAGCTTATGTTGTTGGATACGTCTTTCACTGCCTTCCCACTGAACAGGGGGAGCTGATGTAAGGTTGCATTCTCTTATCCTTTCCGGACAGAGTTAAGTACCCCAGTTACTGGATCCTCACAGAAGAACTGCACACAACTTCCTAAAGGCTGCCAGAGACTCAGGCGGATGCAAGCAGGATGCATAGAGGCTGTGTATGGGCTCAGCTACTGCTGGTGCTCAAGGATCACTCTGAGAGAGGGAGGAAATTTAAGTCCAGTTTGAAGTACAGCAAAGTAACGAGGTGTTCTCATAAGATTTTATCCTAAAGCAGTAAAAATCTAATGAGACTAATCAATTTCCTGTTTTCTGCCATGACTGGGTGAGAAGTCATGAATTTAAACATTCTTGAAAGATTGGTGCTCAATCTAATCCTGAATCAGGAAATGGACACCCTCTGGCTTTTGGTTCACTTTGAAGCTAAAAGTGCAAGCAGATATACATATCTGGAGTCTTGAGTCTGAGCCTCATGACTCAGTGAGCAGTATGAATTCAAGGTGCCCAGCTCACCTCTGCCACAAATTCAATACACTCTGCAAAACCATTTGTGGAATCTAATCTGGACAATTTAAAGAGCAAACACTGATGGATAAGAATGAGCGCAGTTGCCAGCATTGGAGGCATACTGTGTGAATCTGAATGAGACGGTGTCTGTCCCAAAGAGTTTTTATTCCAAATAGAAAAAGGGAGAGCAGAAAGGAACGCCCCATATAGATGAATAGGTATATACATACCCCACATGTACAAATATGTAAAGAAAATTACTTGAAATCAGATTGTCACTGGATAAGCAAAGCATTACCCCTACATCTCTAGCACCTTCTTCACAATGAAAAGACTATTTTCCCTTCTTAGATACTGCTTTAGGTAATAAGCCTCCCCACTTCTCCAAAGATATGCCTACCTAACAGTAGTGACAATATAGCACAGTTCAAGCTGTATTTAAATCAAGCAGGTAAACACAGCATGCAACTAGACTTGGTGTTACTGCTCAAGTATTTATTATGGCTCTCGGGCAGGCTTTGTAGCTTGCCATCCATCTCCCTGCCACCACAAGCACGCTGCTGGCATCTGGGAACTCTATGTCACCATGCTGCTGAGGGGGACACATCACTTTCTGGACTCTGCCAAAAGAAGAGAGGAGACCTAAGTTGAGGCAGCTGTGTACGTAAAGTTGATTTTTTTTTTTTTTTTTTTTTTTGCAACAGGTACCAGCCATCTTGCTGTCCTTGCCCCTTCCCCTTCCCTTTAGTGCTAATGCAAGAGGCCTCTGCATCACAGAGGCTGCAAAGGGAGGGTTGGCTGTATGGCTCTTCAGGGATAAGGATGCTGTCGTGGGATGTTTGAGACCCAAATGGGATGCAGGAAGAAGGTGCTTTGCATCTTCTGCTGCAGATTGTGAGGCCAGGGTGGATGGTGAAAGCAAAGCTACAGGACTCAAAGTAATCAATTTGCAATGTATAGCTAATGAGCCACTTCACAAAGAACAGTAAAATATTCCTGTCTCATTCTTTCCTCAATGCCCAGGCAGTCCCTGCCTGCTCTTGTCAACTCTCTCTGAGCACTAACAGGTATAACTGAGTGTTACTTGCTGCAGAGCTGCCTGTAGCTGGCATGCAGCATCCTGCCGGTTACCCCTCTTGATGGAAGCCAGTAGCTGGACAGAAGATCAATGCTTGCTCCTTGCACACAGGCAGCTTAAAAACAGCCCAGCCCCTTGCCAGCACTCTCCTGACTGAGGCAGCTGTGCACCAGTTATTTATTTGACTCTTTTTCAAAGTGCCTTCCCCATCTTAGCCTGCTGATGCCTTTCAGCAAAGATTCATCCAAGGTCGCACCAGGTACTTGGTGATCACAAGTTGTGTTTCCATGGTCAGGAGTCTATAATAAAATTAATGACATTGTAACAGTAACACATGCCGCAATTTACTTGCCTCCAAAATCTAGAAACTTTTGAATCATGTTTTGGAGGATTTAGTAACGGTCACAAAAGCTGGAAAATTGGATTTGTTTTACCATAAGAGTGAAGACCGCAGATTTTAAGAAAAGCAGTTTCCCAGGATATGGAGTGAAAAATCCAGAAAATTTGCAATTTTGTCTATAAAAAGTAAATCCAGACTTCTTTACAATGTAAAAAAAACCCCAAAAAACCAAATGGAAAAAAAATACAGCCTCACAAAGGGTAGTGTCACAAAGGAGCTAAAGATAATAATAGAAACATTCATATTTTCTGTCGATTTTAGCTATTTTCTAGTCAGGAGCTTTTCAGCAGACAGAGGAGATTACCCTCACTGAGTCAAAGCTACCACTGATACTGAATGCATAAAATATAGGCCACTGCCTGAAGAACAGTTTCAAGAGTATCCCATAAGGAGTCTGAGCTTCATGAACTCTTTCATTTCTTATCCTCTTAATTGGAGTATTTCAAGAATGTAATTTGAAAAGCCTGAGATTTGGTGACATGGAGTAGAAAAGGATCAGGTAGGTAGTGACACAGGGTAGAAGGGTCCTAGCTGCTCCCTGTAGGAGTTGATATGAGTATATGAGGAAAGACTAAAACCTGCCATCTATGAATTACCTGTGAGAGTAAAGACATACAGAAAAGAAATATGATTTTTGGCAAGGGAGAGAGAAAATGCCCCTTCTAAAATATTTTCCTCTAAAGGGCTCAGAGCAGTTTGAGAAGTTAAGCTATAAGGAAAAATTATAAGGACTCACTGAAAGTATAAACTCACTTAATTGCTTTAACCATCAAATTGTTCAGCAGTGAAGATTATGCTATAATTTATAACACATTTTTGAGTCACTACAAATTTACTTCAGTACTTCCCTGAAAATTCCTTGACAGTAATTTATGCAGGCCAAAGTCATATTCTGTCAAACGTGTCAGGCTATCATACTTCATCTGTCCATCAAAGCCAATAACAGGAGACACAGGGAATTACAAAAGAAAAAAAAAAGTAGGAAAAAATAATAGAGGAACAGAAATATTTTATAATGAATAAGATAACACTGGGGATAAAAAAGAAAAAAACAGATGAGAATGATTTAAAGACAGACTGTTCTGCTGTTATCCATTGTTCTTACATCTCTGCATACAAGAACAGCAGTTCCTAGAGGGGACTGGGTGCTTGTGGAAGAAAGGGAGCAAATGTACAATTGCTCTCAAATGTGCAAATGCTCAGAGACCAGTGGCTTGAAAAAAATTAAAAGTCCTGTGGAAAGAAACAGCCCAGCACCATTTTTTCTTTATTTAATTGTTATGTACAATGGAATAAAGAACATGAAGCAAATAGTTTTCAAAGGGGGGAAAAAAAGGAAAATTATACTTATTAGCATGCCTTTTATTCTGCACTGTTAACATCTTGCTGCTGTGCAGAAAAGATTGCCATAAGGAAGAACAAGAAGCAGGAGAATTACAGAATCCTAATTGACTTTTCCATCCTAAGCAAAACACCGTGATGATTGCTCATTCATTTGGCATTCCTCCTCTCCCTGAGTCAGCACTCTGAATGGCAACATCCTCCTGTGATATTTCTAAGCAATGGCCTGACCTACTGGTCATTTGCCAGCAGAGCAAACAGTTGTTGACTACCCTGCCCTAAATATCAAGCAAGTAATTACATTCTCTCTAGTTCACAACTTGAGACAGAAGTGGGAATATATGAAGAGGGACAGTCATGCAGCATTGGTCAGATGAATTCAGCAGCTGTGGGAAGGGGTGAGGCGGTTCAAATATTTTTGGTCACAGTGGTGATAACTTGCCATGGAATACAATGAAAAATTAATTATTTCTCATTTCATTGGGTTATTTTATTTTGTTCCATTTTATCTCTCTCCCCTTTTCTTCCTCCTTTGTGGAGAACAGAGTCTCTCTCTTCGGCTGTCTAAGACTTGGGTCTGTCTGTCCTGCCTTGTTGGGGTATAATGAGTTTGTGGTCCAGCTTGCTAACCATCTCCCAGGGTAGCTCCAGCTTCGCTCTGCAAACACTTGAGGGGGAACACGAGTGAACTCATGCAGGCACGCAGAGATGGGAGGGGATTTAAGCGACTCTTCCTTGGCACCCCCAAGCTAGAGCCTGCCAGCATGAGGAGATTTTTTGGGTCAAAGCATGTAGGGCTATGTAAAGTAGACATGGGCTTTTTTTGGGCTATTCTTTCAAGCATATCCATTTCTCAGGAGTGGCCAGTCATTCTATATGTGTATTTAAACATACAATCCTACACTCTGCTGCTGCATGCTATGGTGTGTCCTGCAACCCCCACTCATCTAAATCAGGTACTATTGCAGACCTATGATTCCCATTCAGTCTTTACAAACGTTTCCTTCAGCAGAAACTAGGAATTACAAAGGTTTTGGTTGGTGCGTACTTGAGTCTTGACAGTCTGGAGCTGGTAGTCAATCCAGAGGTGTTACATCAGCCTGAGCATCCAGAGCAGCTGGATGCCACCTAGTCTTTGATGGTGAAGGCTGTGTGAGGCAACTCACTTTTAGATATGTCAACTCAGCATGCAAGAGGTTAAAGTCTATTGAAAAATAGTTTCAAGAAACTTTTCCTAGAAACTAAAATTGCCTGTAGTCATAGAGCAGATGTACTACTTTGGAGCAGATGTAAATCCTTTGAGTACCCTAATAAATACACTGCACATTCATTGGAACAATGTGCCCCATGGATTTAAACTGCATCTTATCACTTTTTCCTGAAAATAATTATCACACCTATTAGAAGCTATATTTGGGATTTTTAGCCTTATACATACATCTGCTTTCCTCTCTCCAGACAGATATTCTGCCATGAAGGACATGTGCATTGGCAGCCTGATTTTCTCCCCAAAGAAGAGAAATAACCCTATGACTATACACTGGGGCACTGGTTACAGCTAAATCAAGGTGCCCTTGAATATGGCTTGAAGATTCAGGCACTGAAAATCCTAGTTTTTAAGTTTTCTAGGCGCAACACAAACCATAGTGCAAAAAATACATTTCTAAGTGTCTCTTTTCATATCAGTCCATTGGATGATTATGCTGTATTCATGAAAAAGTAGTGGAACAAGAATTTCAGAGCAGTTTAATCTTGGTGATATTTCAGTTAACTGCTTTTCCAAAACATTATGTTTGTCACAGCTGCTACTTTGGAATAACTTTCTGAAATACACCTTCACTGTAAAACAAAGCCAAATGAAAGCTCTATACTTTAATTTTTTTTTTAAAGACACGTCAAGTTAGATTCAGTGATGCTGCCTAGGTTGGATTTAAATTTCAGGGACAGTTTGTAGATGATTTAATTTTTCCTTCAAAATCAGACAACCTGCAAGTATCAGTGCTAGGATCTTATTTTTCTCTGAAATTTGAAAGGAATTCAGTAAGTAGAAAACACACACAAAAAAAAAATCCCAGTAAAAATAGATTGAACAATTTCCCATAAGGTTATAATAGATTTATGAAAAATCCACAGAGATTTCTTACCACAAAGAGAAACAAGATGTTATAATAATGGGGAGGGGACAAATAATGCACAGGGATAGGTCAAGTGAGACTGATAGGCATAATGAAAATAAATACAATTACGGAAAGAAAGAATGTAGTCCTATACAATGAATAACAAAAGTATTTTCTGCAGACTAAATTCACGGCAAGCTGAAATGTCTTCTCCTTACATTAATTTGACTCCAAACACCACAAGTCTTGCTTGAACACCACAAGAGGTAGCCTGCATTACAGCTCAGACCAACTTTATTTCTATCACAAAAAAAATTTTGGTATTACAATACTGGAAGCCGATAGCTCTGGCTGTCCCTCCTTAGGGGACTACTTTCTGGGTGTTTATCTCAGCAAAGAAAAAGTACTACCAAAAAAATAATAGTAATCCATACCTGGGGACTAAAGCATCCTAGAAAATCCAGGAGATATTTCCTCATAATATGTGCAAAATACTCACTGATGTCCTGCAGACATTTGTGGATGAGCTGCTTCACATAAAAAAGTAATGATACTGTGAAAACCACAAATACTCAGGTTTGCTGACGGAAGCTTGCAGTACAGTAGTCACAAAATGATCTGTGTATTCACTTGTAAAGAGAAAACTTGTTTAAGAAGAGCAAAGCCATTTGAAAGCATGCCTCCCCTTCCAGCAGCAATATTTATGAAGTATATTTTGAGCTGATCTGGGAATACATCATATATAAATTACCTATGATTTTCGATCTTTAAAATTTTAAACAGGACAGCAAATAAGGCATATTCCCCCCTCCTCCTGCCATGAGAAGTCAAAACAAAAGTGCTAATGTCTTTCTAATGAACCATTGTTTTGTTTATCTAGAATCCAAATAACAACGTACACAGGCTGAGAGTCAGCATAACCCACTTTGTTGCAAGAAACTTAAATCAGAACTGATATTAAATCAATATCCTGATGATCTGCTTCCCCAGAGCCCTCTCACTCCCACAACAAGAAGGCCATTGAAACTCAAAGTAGTAGTGTGTCGTAGTACTGATTTGGATTAGTTTTACTGTAGCCAGGAACAGATTTTACCCAGTATTAAGTGCTTAATTCTCATTAACTCTTGTTTTTTGGGGGCACACACAGACCATCTACTCTCTATGGGATGTAGCTTACATCAATAAATATACTAATCTCACATGTCTTAGAAGGAATGCTATTGAATATGGTTCTTTGCATGGTGTGAGCACCACATCATGGTGGGAGCTACAGCATGCTAAGTTCCAGGAAGACTGAGCAGAATTGCTCATTCAAATCCTTTTATCCAACCTAGACACAGTACAGCATAAAAAAATACCAAATTTTTAGGTACACTCTAATTTATATTTCTTCTGTATTTGAAAAGTTATAAATGTAAGTATATTTGTAAAGGCATACATTTCTAACCCTAGCATCAACAGGGTCTACTAACCAGTAGACCCTGAAGATAGATCTATATTATTTAGTAAAAGTGAGAAAAGGCACAAGCATGGGCCTTCAAGTGGTTCCTGGTACTATATTGTTGACTTGTTCCCTGAACTGTGTTTGGTCACTCAGACTGCTTTCTCCATCACAATGTCCTGGCATGGTGTGGTGGAGAGTTCATTCCAGAGATGGCTACCAACAGGCAGTGGAGGCAAGAGTGCATATTTGGGGTACTCTATGCCCTGTACAGCTCTCTAGTGCCATCATGGCAGGTTTTGCTTTCTGTTGCACAACACCATACCTTTTGTGCCATGTTCAAAGGTGTAATAACATATATGCTCAATGCTACCACATGTATGGATTGCAGCACAGCTCTCATGTTCTTTCATTTGAGCTGGAAATGCAGGCACACACACACAAACAGTATTTTCTAAAACTACAGCAACCCAGCGCAAGACCCACAGGAGATCCAGGACCAAGAGGTGTGCTCAAGGCAGGCAGTTTGCTTCTGTGGAAACTAGTCCTCATCAATGTGTACAAGGCACAGTTTACATTGCATAGCCTCAAAATGCCAGGATCATGTTCTAGCCTTTTTCCTACTTAGTGGCATCAATGTACCCTTATAGGCCAGGTTGATATTTGCAATACAGTACAGAAACTCCTTTGCCTAACTTGGTGGATATGGCCTGGTTGCCAAAATGTAGCTTGCCACTGATGTTGGGGATGCCCCATAGAATGCTATGTGGCTCTCAGTTGTTATTTCACAAGGGTGCATGCCTGTTATCATGCTGAAGCACTGCTGTGACTCATATCTTGTGTCACAAGTGATGTCCCATGCAGAGGTCTCACATAATCTACATAATTTCAAGCAGCAGTGGGTACCATATCTAAGCAAATGCATTGAGTTCTAACAGCTAAGTTAGGTAAAACATAACTTCTGTGTTCTAACAAGAATTATACCTATGTATCTCATGCTTTGACATTGATGATCATCTCTGACATTGATGAACAGCATCTGGGAGGGGCTTCTTTGCCAGTAACTCAGAAGAGATGGTCTGCAGGCTGGGTACAAACTACAGATGGATGTACTTAGGAGAGCTGAATCTATGGAATTCACAGGGAGTTGGAAATTGTAAATGGTACAAGAATTGTGCTTACTTAAGGCAAAATAGGATGAAAATTTGATTGCTGGTGTATCCTAAACTGAAAGGGCTAGTATTAGGAAAAAATGTCTCTGTGAACTGAATGCATTTTTTGGTTTTGTTTGTTCTTTGGGATGTTCACACTTAGACCAGAGCAAGTTTAAAACTGTAACTTCATCTTCTGAACACCTACTGAATCTGCCTTGTGACTCACCCAAAACCTAATAAAGTGCATAGAAATTTTTATACTGACGTCACTGAACTTAATATTAGGTTCTAGATTTTCTTTTCTATTTGCAGTTTGATTTGTGAACATTGTGCCCAGGTTTGTTTTAAGAGGGTATCTGAGTTATTGTGCTATGTCCACACTTACAGGAATGAGCAGAGGCTTCTTGCATAATCACTGCAACAGTCAGGGCTCAGACCTGCTGAAAAACAAGGCCACTTGCTGAAAAAGTTGAGTATGGGCTATAGTAAAGGAGTGTGATGTCATGTATGAATATATATTCTGCAACTCCTGTTTGTCTGGGACAAGAGTTTGTAAGTTTGCTCACTGTAATTCCAAACTCAGTTAACATCATTCCAGAAAAGACATATAGCTAAATAAATACAGCTAAAAAGATTTCAAATATATAGAGAAATAAAACGACACTTGCTATATCCTAACACGGGTGTAGTTTCATTGTCTTCGATGAAACTGCTGTTCCAAGCAACATGAGAACCACAGAAGTTACTGCATCATTAGAGGCAGCCATGAAAGAGACCACACATCTGGTGTCACTGCTATAAAACAACAGGATGTCCTTATTACAGAACACCATTTATAGTTCAGCGCTCCTCATGGAGGGTTAAGTGCTTTAAATACTTATGACTGATGCCATAATGGCAGAGTCAATAATATCTAAATGATCTCATCTTAGTGTTCCTCAAAACTGAAGGCATTCCAAAATTACAGGTACCATAAAACTACAATTTGTCAAAAATGGATGATATAATTTCTATGCTACACTTCTGCATCTTTTTTACCTATCATTAGTTCTAATAGAATACACAACTCTGATGATGCGTTCCCAATTTAGCAACATATTTCATCTGCCCTCCAAGCCCAAACAAATAAGAAACTTTATAGGCAAGTTTTAATATCCTTTAATTATGACACTGAAACATTTGGTGTTCCACTGATAAAAAGTAAAAGAAACTTAGTATTCAGGTTTGTCTCTCTTGCTGTACTTATTTGTCCTTACTGCATCTAAAAGGGGTGATAGTAAAGTGCATGTAATCTGCTCCTAAGCGTTGTCTAAGTGCTCAAACACTCAATGTACAGTTGTAAACTGAAATCAGGGGAAGTCTTCTCAGAGACATGCTAACTACCTGGGAGTTCTGTGACATTTCTAATCAATGAACTTCACAGCTAGGCCCACTCACACTCCCATAGTTTGTCCTAAGACATTTCGATGCATTTCCTGCATGCTGCTGTGTTCATCCAGGAGGATATTCTTGTGCTAGGATGGTGCTTCATCTTTCTATGAAGATGGGAGCTTGCAGTCCCATCGGCCAGGGAAAAGAATTAAATCTAGACTTTCCATGTGCCTGTGAATCCTGTGATAGTGAGCTCTGTCATGTATGATGTCCATTTTGGAAGATGACCTCTGTTCAGTGGTTCAGGGTGATGCTGTGGTGAACATACATACATATATAGCTATATATATATGTATATGATCCAGGATATATGTGGAAGTGCTTCCTGGTACTGATGGACAAAAAACCAAACACATCAAGAAAGCCAAGATCTAAAATGTTAGCCTGCCCAAGCAGTGACTAGCTATCTCTAGACACCCAGATCTTTTCAAGTGACAAATCACTGCTAAATTTTAAACTTTCCCATGGGTAACTTTTCTTTCTTAGAAACATATTACTAAAAAAAAACTCTAAATAGAATTGTTTTATGTGTTTCCAAGACCAAACCTGGAGACTCCTGGTTTAAGTTCTGGAACTTGTGTCGCGTCTCACAAAGAGACACAAAACTGTCCCCAGATATGTTAAAAATAGTGTTAATGCCTGACTCAAAGATTTGGATTCCGCTCTGGGTGCACTCAGTGAGTCCATTCTTTTTAGGCATCGAGTCCTAAAAGATCTGATTCAAATTCACTGAAAGCAGTGGGAAGATTGCTACTGGCACTGGGCCATGTCCTAATGAAGAGATAGATACACATAGCCCCAAAACTGTCATTCAAGTTTGTATCACTGGTGTTTCCATTGAACAGTACTGATGAGCTTAAATTACAAAAAGGATAAACATTTACTTTTTGCAAATGAAGACTTTAATACCTCATTGTTTGAGAAGAATAGAAAGAATATAAATTGAGAGAGAGGACATAACCTCAGTAAAAGAGGAGTTTCAGCCAACAGTCAAATAAGGGAAGTGATTTGTTTTTAAAATCTCTAAAAGGTATTGGAGCAAAGCTTAATCCTTGGACACTATGCATATATTAACCTCTATAAAGACTTTGATCAAACTCTTAAATGTCACTAGCTTCCTTTCTGTTTCTCCCAGGCCATATAACATCACACACAACACGAGAATTGACCTTTATTGTCTGCAGGCATGCCTGAGGATATTTACATCATCCACACATAGCCCAGAGATATCAGTCTCTGTCCCTTAAAAGAGCAGGGCACGGAAAGCATAGTTGCATACCCATACAACACTTTAGATTAGAAGGAACTTCTGAATGTCACATTGTTCATCCCCCATCTTCTCTCTACATCCTTATTTGGTTCAAAGCAGGAACAACTCAAAAAACAGGTCTTCAGGTTAGATCAGGTTGCTCAGGGCCTTGCCTTCTTCAGGTTTTGATTATTTCCAAAGAGGGAGGTACCACAGCCTCTCTTAATAGTCTGTTCTGACATTCAGCCTCCTTCATTATGCAACAAAAGCGTTCCTAAAATCTAATTGGATTCCTTGTGTCCATTGCCACTCATTCTTTGGCTGTGGAGCCTCAATCTTCTTAGTAACCTCCTATGAGGTAGTTGAAGGCAGTAATAAGATTCTATCTTTGCTTTCACCTCTTCAGCCTGAACAACTCTGTTCTCCTTTCCTTGTAGGCCTTGTGCTCCAGCCCCTCAACTGTCTTGCAGTTGGAAACAAGTTAGAGGTTTGTATGGGAACTCCCCTCTTCTTTCCCATGACAGTGAAAACAGCAGTCAATGAGTGGATTGCTACTGGCATAGAGAACCCATTTGGTTGGACACGTGGGAGACACTCTTTATATTTGCCTTCTTTTTAGTTATAAGGAAAGGCGTTACTACGAAGACTTGTGTGTGTGTGTGTGTGTGTGTGTGTGTGCATGTGAAGGAAGACTCAGATAATGAGATACACTGAGGAATGGCTTATTTCAAACAAAACCAGCCTCAAGTTTTGTTCTTTAACTTTTCATAAAACTGGGCTTCAAACTATATTGATTATCATTGGTTTAAGAGACAGCACTTTTTTTTGGTAACAGCAAAGGAAAAAAAACCTATGCTGTTCATAATCTTGCTGACAACTGTATCATGTATCATAAAACCCAAATATTGAAAAGATGCCCTACACACATTTAAATGCCTGGGTCTAAGTTTTTTTATTGCGTCGGCAAAATCTATGTGGGGCTCAAATATTAAAAATCAGTGTAATCATCCATACATAGACACATCTTTTTCATATATAGACTATTCCTTGAAAGCCTCAAAAATAGTATTTTGCCGCTCAGACATCTACCCTTCCCATCTCCAAACAATAAAGTTAGAGACAGTTGAAGATGTGAGGGTAACAAAGATAGCTAACATTTTTTCTGAATATTTTGTATGTGTTTTGTGTCCTTTTGTGAAGAAGCAAGAGACTGAGAAAATAGCCCCTCTGCCACATTTCATGTCAGTATGAAAAGTATCACTGAAGTGATAGCTAATGATCAGAATCCTTTAAATAGGTCTGTCAGGCGTGCTTGAGCTATCTGACTGATTTTTATTTTGGCTTTTAGACTCATTTGTCCATAATGGTTTGCTTTTGCATCCAGGAGGAATGTGATACTCAATTAGGACTCAGTCATGCAGTGCACTAAGAGGAAGGTTGCTTACCTGTTTGGTAAATGGAGGTCTTTGACACGTGTTACCTCTGTATGCATTTTGCTCTGCAAGGGAGGGTGTGCATGCGCTTGCTCACAGGAGACTGTGCCTCAGCAGTGCCTGCTTGGTAGGGGAGAGTGAACAGCAGTGTCACATGCAAACAGCAGTGAGTGAAGTGAGTTCCTTGTTCCTTTTTGTTTCAAAGAAAACAATTTGAATGGGAGTTGACTCCCTTGAATTTCCACTTGGAAGCAGAGAAGGTATATTTTGGGGCCCCACAGGACTTGCCGATGGGTCAGGCACCTTGTGGGCAGTATGGTTTTGAGTTACACAATGGAGGAACTAGCCATTCTATCCCATTTAGTTTTCCTCAGAGCCCTCGGCAGTGTGGAAAACACTGCGGATGCAGTCATTAATTGACCTGGTTGTTCATGACAAAGGCATTCTGCCTCTGATGCCCCCTGGGCAAAATTTGGCACATCTTGTTTGTGCCATCTACTGAAGGGCTCGATATTAGACACCCCCACTTCCGAAAAAATGAATAGGATAATCAAACTTCAGAGCTCCCATTCATGATCTGTGGAAAAAATGCATGTGGATATTTCCAACTGCTATTCTCTGTGAGCAACATGGGCTGAGTACTTCTTAGAGTGCATATACTGTTACCAAAGCATTGGCTTTGGTGTGAAATAAAAAGTTTTTTGCTTTTGTTTTTGTCAGTGACTATGCTGTTTCCCTGGTTTCCAGTGTTACTTGATGGACAAGCTGGGAAAGTTGCTTGTGCTAGATACCAAAATGCTGCTGTGTGTCAATGACTCCTGGGGAATTCATGCTCTTTCACATGTTCAACCAAATGGCTTCTCTATCCTGGTAGCAGTAGATTCATTGACCCGATGTAGGTAAGGCCCTGAGTAATCTGATCTAATCTGAAGATAGACCTATCTTTGAAGTTGTCCCTGCTTTGAACCAACTAAGGATGTAAAGGGAAGATGGAGGGGTGAACGATGTGACCTTCAGGAGTTCCTTCTAATCTAAATTGTTGTATGCAGTTCTGCTTTCCATGCCTTGTGAGTTATTTAGACCTTTTAAGGGACAGAGACTGGTATCTCTGAGCTATGTGTGGATGATGTAAATATCCTCAGGCATGCCTGCAAACAATAAAGGTCAATTCTTGTGTTGTGTGTGATGTTATATGGCCTGGAAGAAACAGAAAGGAAGTTGGTGACATTTAAGAGTTTGATCAAAGTCTTTATAGAGGTTAATATATGCATAGTGTCCAAGGATTAAGCTTTGCTCCAATGCCTTTTAGAGATTTTACACACTTTTCATTTACCATGAGGGCAGTTTGAAAGAAACTGTTTATTGATTGCTGATGGTCCTTACACTGACACTTTTAAATACTAAACCAATTCCAAGTCTTAGGAAATACAGGTGGGCCACAAACACCAGCTGACACAAATGCAGATGTCTATGCAAATAATACCAAAAGCATTTATATCTATCTGAAAATGTGTGCCTTTGAGGACAAGAGCTCCACAATAAACTTCCTGACCTAACAGAAGAATTACTTAGTGATCAATCAGAATCTTAAACAGGGAATCAAAATACTTAGTGTCCGTGTAGTGGTTTTGAGTCTAGGCCTTCCTTGTTGACTAGGTTGTAACCAAGGAACCAAGGTCATGTTCCCAGTATTCCATACGATTTTTACGTAAGCAAGAGTATAATTAATGAGAGAGAGGAAGCTCTCGCTCTCTTTCTTCTGGCAGACCAAAGGTAAAGGTAACTTTGCTGTCGCTCTGCCAGGGCGACGGAGTGAGGCCCAGAGCATCTGGTTGGCCTTGAGAAAAAGACAGTGCTGGTAGCTGTGTGGTGTGGCTCGCTTTCTCTCGAGGGGAATATTTGGCTTTTTATCCCTTTTTATCCCTTTTTCCCTTTTCCCTTTTGGGGAGTGTAATAGTGTATATAATTTTCTTTATATATATATAAGCCAAGTCCAACCTGGGACAAAAATAGCTTCCTCTCTTGTTTCTGTGGAGAAATGGGTAATGGGGCCAGATGAGAAGGGTATAGCTCCATTATATACCTTTAGAGAAAAGACCACACTCTCCATGTGAGAAATCGAAAAAGGGCATAGGAAATTTAAAGGAATAGATATTACTTGATATAGGTTGCTAAAATTGGATGCAAGTATACTTACTATGGAGTGAAAATGCAAGGAATGAAAGGCGTATCTCAGAATTTTTTTGTCAGTTGTTTCTGATCAAATTCTAAAGGGATTCTGAGAAAAAGGAGGTCCAGAACAAGAGTTTGCAGTGTGAAAAGTCTTCATAACCATTAAAGACAATCTATTTCTTGTATTTCTTGATGTTTTCATGTTAATGCATGAGTGTCAACAGAAATCACATGATTTCTTTCACCAGCATGATCATACATTACCTAACTTAATTTTTCTCATAGACATAGAATCCTCCTAAAAGTGAAGTGTAGTTTTTAACATGCTGTAAGACCTGTCTGACTTCTTTCTGAAGTTGTCCAGAGCGTCACTTTGTTGTCACCTACATTTTTGATGATACCTGAATACTGTAGCGAGGAAGATATTGTCGCTGCTATGTTGTCTATATATGCAAAAAATTAATGTTGAAGACTTTCAAAGCTGTTTGGCATGAAGACCTCACCTACAACTTTCTATGTAATTGTGATGATTTTGTTCACTGATCTAAGACTCTAACTGAAGTCTGTCAATTTGTCATACTTAATGATTTTACATTTGCCCATAAGCAATGGCTTATTTCCATTGAAACAGAAGCTTGAAAATGCACTAACAAGTCATATTTGTTTCCAAAGTAGTCCAATTACTTGATTTCTTTCAAGAAGATTAACATGTTTGAGTGGTACTTATACTTCCTGTATCTCTACATAGCCACTGTAACGATAAAAAATATGGTACAGAAGGACTTTATTTGCACTTGTGGAGTTATATACCATGCCTTAGTCTTCTTTGACACAGGAATAAGAGTACTGTAATAATCATCACGTTGTCTTTTGCCTAGAAATTAAATTTGAAAAAACCCATACCCAACTAACTATCTTTAGGCTAGATATATGAATGAAATGAATTTCATGTGTGTGGGTAATGCCATCTGGAGAATTATTCATGTGCTTTACAAACATGTAAAGTTGACAATTTTCTATTCTCTCGATAAACCCCTTTTCGGAGGCCTTGGAAGAGTGAAAAGGATGAGTGACAGCATTTCTTGCAGAGATGGGAGAGTTCCCTGAGAAGTGCTAGGGATTCCAACAAAGCAAGACAAGGTGTATCACTTTCGTCACAACGGAATTATTTAGAGGAGGAAGCAGAGCTGCAGCCCATGTGTTTAGAAACATGCTGGCAGTCAAACCAAGCCAAATGCACCTTAATATCTGCCATATTCTGTGTTAATTTGTAGGATGATACTGTCATAGTTAGAAGAGTTCAGAGTTTATTGTTATTTTATTTTTGTTAAGAAGGGTAACGGAAATTCCTCTTTTGTTGCACGGCTTATAGGAAAATCCTGTTGCAAATGACTCCATTCTAAGAGAATTGAAGCCCTGTGGGAGAGTTGCTGGGCAGAGATAGCTCAGCAGGGCAGTGGTTGTGGTCAGCAGATTGTACAGCAAACACAGCTGGTGACTACAGCTATAAAAAAATAAATCCAGCTCAAATCTGCAATATTTATTCTTCTGTGATATATCTGAGATTGTCTATATGTGTAAGAAGAGTGTTGGGACGAGGTAGGGGGTAAAGAACTGAAAAAAATATATCCCTGGTAATATGCCATGAGTCCTGAGGAGCAGCTTAAGCTGGACCCTCCAGAAACCCTCCACTCTCTGCATGGGGGTGGTTGGCCCACATCTGGATAGGAGTCCTCCTGCCTCTCCTGAAACAGGCTGCCAGCTGACCTGGGAATAAGTAGCTTTGCCCTATTACCTCTGCATGTTACAAATGTGACGGATCTTCATATGTTCCTTGGCGTTTTCACAACACAGTCATTAATCATTCAGCTTGGATCTGAAGATAAATCCTCAGAAAGAAGATCATAGAGTCTCTCTCAGGTTTACAAAGATAAAGACTTGCAATCCACTTTCTTTCTCTTGAAGCACTAATAGTGCATCTTTTTTGTCAGATGGTGACAAATTAATTTTTAAAAATTTAAAATTTTAAAATACCTCTCAGCAGCAAACACATGCTAAGAGCCATCACTATGCTAAACTCTTCAAACACTGAACTTATTAAATGCTATCCTACTACTTGCAGAAAAAAAAATCTTAATTACACTCCTTTAGCCCTCATTTTCTTTTCACAGGGTAGAGTTATGATGACCTTCTCTTCTTGCAAGGCCACTATATAAACCTCAAGTCTTCATTCATATTTAGCTGAAAGGATTTTCATCTAGTACTGTGCAACAAATCAAAAACTTGCAGCAACCTGAGGATACTTTATAGTCAATCTAGCAAGACTCTGCAGTTTTCATAGTGAGTAGTAATATATGACCTAGACAAGACCCAGACAAGGGCTTGTGAGAAAGACTGTGGAGCTTTAAAATGATTGCTTTGGAGGTAGGAAAGAAATATGGATAATCGCTGCCATCCCCTGACCCAGGGTAGTCTTCTGAGCGAAAAAGTTTACAGCCAGAGACAAAAAACATCTGGGAGTTGGCAGATTTTGCAGCTGGGTCATATAATTTGAAGCTGAGATTTAAACTGATGTATATATAAATAAAACTTCTGAACATTGTCCTGAGTGGAGATGAGTGGATGACTTGTTCTCTCTCCTGGGACAATGGATTTTAAGCGTTGCCAGAAAAAAAGTGTCTGGAGACAGTGTCTACTTTTTAGGCTCCAAATAACTAAAATGGTTTCAAAAGTAAAGCCCCAAAAAATCAGAGGAAGGCTTTGCATGGTTCCAAGCATGCTGTGCCTGTGAGAAATTTACCTCACTTCCTAGAGGTTCTCTGTTCTCTGTTTTAGACCTTACACAGAGGAAAGCTGACTCCATGGGGTATGTGTGACAGGAGGCTACTGATAGCCAAAATAAGCTGTGAAATACAGTACAACAGCCCTGTAGTGCTGTATGTCTCGCATTTACATCCCTGCTGCTGCTGCTAATGGCTGAATGAAAAGTGCATCCTGGGCCTAGAGCTGGAATATGAGGGAGAGTAATCTTCAGCAAGATACGAATCTCTCTTCTGTTGTTTAGTACCGCTATGGAGAAATCATAGAATCAGAGAATTGCAGAATGGCTTGGGTTGGAAATGGCCTTAAAGACCATCTAGTTCCAGCCCCACTACCAAGGCAGGGACACCTTCCACTAGACCAGGTTGCTCAGAGACTCATCCAGCCTGGCCTGGGAACACTTCCATGAATGGGGCATCCACAGCTTCTCTGGGCAGCCTGTCGCAGTGTCTCACCACCCTCACAGTAATGAATTTCTTCCTAACAACTAACCTAAATTTCTCCACTTTAATTTTAAAACTGTTCCCTCTTGTCCTATCACAATCTGCTTATGTAAAAAGTTTCTCTCCCTCTTTTTTTAAAAAACTATAAATAATTCAAGACCTGCTTAAAAAGAGTCATAGTCACCCCTGAAGGAGCTTCTACTGGCATCTGGATGAGAACCGGTGTGGTAGTTTCCAGTGTACATTACAAGCTGGCCTTGAAAGTTAAGTGAGGGTTGGACTGGTTGCAATACACAGCTCAGCAAAGTCAGGCGTGTCTCAAGGGCTACCCTAAAATCCACGCTGTGGAAGGTGGAGCCCACTAAACCTCACCAACTAGAAATGTGGGCACAGTGGGTGTGTACTGCACTCCGCAAGGCAATATTTGAACCGTTGTTAATATATTTAGTCTATTATAAACATTGTTAGCATATTATATACTGAGGTGTGTGGCTGCTATGCCAAGGTGGCACCTTTTTTTTGAGCAGAATCAGTGGACTCCAGTGTATATTTCTGCCCTCAGAAGGCAATTTGGCTACTGTGGTGGTTTAATCCTAGCTGGCAATTCGGTACCATGCAGCTGCTCACACACTCCCCCTCTGCCCTCCACACAGTGGGATGGCAGAGAATCACAAAAAGGTATAACCCACTGGTTGCGATAAGAACAGTTTAATATGTGAAATATAATAATAATTACAACAACAACAACAACATCAGCAACAACAACAATAATAATAATAAATAATAAAACAATGATGATGAGGAAAAGAAAAAGAGAGGGATAAAACCCAAGCAAAACACAGTACAGTTGAGCACTGATCAATGACCAGCTCATCTCTGAGCAGCGATCAGCCCCTCCCAGCCAACTCCCCCCAGTTTATCTACTGAACATGATCTCTCTTACAGAATAAGCCTTTGGCCAGTTTGGGTCAGTTGTCTTGGCTATGGTCTCTCCCAGCTTCTTTTTCATCTCCTCACTGGTAGAATATGGGCCACTGGAAAGTCCTTGATTTAGAGTAAGCACTACTTAGTGTCAACTACAACATCAGTATGTTATCAGCATTATTCTCATACTAAATCCAAAAAACCCACAGTACATCAAGCACAGTAACAGCTACTAAGAAGAAAATTAACTCTATCCCAGCTCGAACTAGGACAGCTATAAAAATAAAGTAGGCTTGGATATACTCCAGTTAAACACTGGACAGATAACCATTTCTGTTATCTGTCAATGCACTTTCACCACCTACCTAGTCAGCACACATATTTTAAATCATACTTCTAAGCTTCTTTGACTTCTTATGTTAATTTAACTGTTTGTCTCCATTTTTTTTGTGACTCATCACTGCAATTCAGCTTCTTTAAAGTTATGTGTTTCTGTGACATAACTTAAAAGTACCTGAATCCTCTACTGGAACTATCCTATGTGGATCACAGAGCAAATGACTTTTTCAAATGGCCTCTGATTTCCTTGCACTTTGTTGGTATTCCTATATGCCGACAACACTGCAGGCACTGTGTTTAAAATTAGGTCATAAATAAAACCCGAAAAACATCTCTTTAACAGTGACATCATAAAGTTCTGTGGTTATTGCTTCTCAGTGGTTTCAAAATCAAATTTGCTTTCTTATAAATAAAATGGTGGGAGATTTTTAGCTAATTAGCAGCCCTCCCTTGAAACGTGAAAGTCAAGCACTTTATTTCTAACTTGGGGATTATTTCCAGCTCTGAATGAATTGCATTACAGGCAAAGTAAGGAAACAACTGAGCTCCAAATGGAACTGGGGGAATCAGTGCCTGCACACAGCGTGTCGATGAAACTTTTCATATCTGTCCCATTGGTTTCAGCTGGTGCAATGATCTAACTGAGTACCCCCATGAGCAAGATTGCCAGAAAATGTTTCGCTGTCTGCAGATGTGTTACAGATCACCTGAGACAACTTGGGTGAACTGGAAAGTTCAGGTGTGAATGCTATCAAATATCATATCAGCATCAAATCTGAATGAGTGTGCCTGTACTCTGGGAGCTGGCAGGTGGCCATTTGGGTGTGATATAAGACCTTAAGAACCTCCTGCATGCCTAGCTTGCAATTATAGTCCCAAATAATATATCCATCAATGCCTGTAAAGGCAAACATAACCTCTTCACTCCACTAAAATCTTGCCATGTACTATTGTCGACTCAAGAATGGGTTATTGTAATGCACTCTATCTAGAGTTACTCTTCATGACCACATGTGTGATGGCTAACCTTTTTGCAGCAGCAGCAGGAAATTTCTATCTCGCCTTTTCTGTTATCTTCTCAGTTTTCTTAAGTATTTCTTTTGCAAGATAGTCTCACATTTTTTAGGTCTGGCAGGTAGTCATTGTTACCAGGTGCATGACCTTGTGTCTGGCTCTATCACAACATGTTTTATCTATATGGACTAAAATCCTAGGTGACCTAGATCATTCTCTTTGGCTGTCCAGTTCTATAAAATAATTATTATGTGTCCATACCTGAAAAACTTATACTGAATTTTACCAATATATAGACACTGAACGCTGCATGACCTATCACTGGTTTTTGTGGAGTCACACAAGAAGGCATAGTTAGATAGAGGGCTACAGTTGCATGGAAAGATGGTGATTTTCTCTATTTGCTGAGATCAGTAAATCAGCTAGTAAGGCCAGATACTTATTTTTGAAATTAAAGGAAGGGCTTATTTACCTTTAAAAATCTGTCTTCATGCTTATTATTTTTAACATAGGTTTTCTCCATGATTGTAGAGGAAGATTTTAAAGCAGGATGCTGAATATTGTCACTTTAAATAATAAGGATGTGTTACTAAGCTAGATTACAAAATTGATTGATTATCTCTGTGAAAAACATGAGCAGGCAGAGATGCTCTGAGTTGTCATCTGCAAACTGTTGCTTTCACAGCATCATTCCCATTTTTTTCAGAGACCTGTCCAAGATTTTGCATTTTCTCTACAAGGCAGTCCTTGAACTGTAAATTCTATATTTGATAAGGATTTTGATACAGAGAGGAGAAAAAAAAAGAGACATGAAAGAGATGGTAATTTGCCACTAGGTTGCTAATGGGCAGTAATGACAAGTGGACACACAGGGATAAAAGAGCAGCCACAGGATGAAGTCTTGTAGAAGGACTCTGCTTTCCTCAGATGAAAGCCTCAGGGTTCTGCCCCTCTTCTACGCTGTGTGGCTTGTAGGCCTATTTTCATTTCAATAAAGTTTCATGGAAGTGAACTAGAAATCAGCCAGTCTCATTTCTCAGCTCTCCCCATTTTACAGTACAGTGAGCTGTGCAAACTCCTGAGGCAGACAACCCTTCTGCTTGTTGTCTTTTGCTTCCTGGCAATTATAAGCCTCTTGATTAGCTGGTGGCCACAGGTGCACCGTGGTACCTGGAGGGCAGCTCCCCCAGCCACCATTTGGGAACATGCACCCTGAAGGATGACGCCTGCTTGCCTTCAGAAACGAGGGTCATCCTGCTGTGCCAAGGCAAAAGCTCCTGATGCAATTTTTATGAATGACTACGAATTCTGGGACTTGAGCTCAGAGCCTGCGAATGTGGGATGTTGTGGCTGAACACTGACAGTGAGATGATGCACAGCTTTGGCCTTAAGTGAGATTTATAGCTAGGGCTGTTCATGATGCAAAGAATTTGTCACTATCAAGAGAGAAAACAGGCTCTGTCCATTTTAAACAGAGGTCTAAATTGTGGAGATTGTTTTCAGTTTAACAGAGGTAGAGGCATGGGATGTTAAAAAATTTCTTTCCCAGATGCTCAAAACTCCTCTGTTTAAACTGTGAAGTTTTCAGTCTGCAAGTCTGAAAATCTCACCTATATGTACATGTGATGTGTTTATATGATAAAAAATATATGTATACTTTTATCACATGAAAACATTCAGATAAAGACACCCCAGATACCACCAGTGCTTTGGATTTAATGTAATATCTTCCCCAAAAATAACGCTCTTGCATAGCTGTGGTGCATTGCCAATGAACAGCGTGTATAAATTCCTCAGCAGTTATCTCAAAAAAAGAATATTACTATAGGTAGACATCAACTTAGTTTTATAGGTGGGGATACATTAAATATGCTTTTTCTTTGGAAAAATAAGTCCAAGGGATAACACACTTTCTGACTTGCAATAAATGCTATATACTCATACTGCTTCACATTTTGCAAACATTCAAGTGTAATTTCCTGAGCAAGTTCCTCAATTTTTGACAACGTTTTTGAACAGAAATGTTTTTGAGCCAGTTTGAATTTAACTATTTTACGTGTGATGTATGTGATGTATTTTATACATGATTTAAATGTACGTGTAGAGATTGAATCTTAGTGTTAGTCCTTTTCACCTCAACATATCACTTACACACATCTCTATAAGAACAACCAGGAAATCTAGATAAAGTTCTACTAACAAGGAAACACTAGCATTTCTTTTCTTACATTTCATGACAGGTGGCACAGAAAGGAAACGCTTTTGTTTCAAATATGATTTGCACCACTTTCCTTTTCCACAAATCAGCTAAGGTCCATAAGCGGGAAACTACTTGGATTTTATTTTAACCAGATTCACAGTTCATGAAAAAAATTACTGCTGTGTAACAGTGTAAAAAGTCAACCTAACTCTGTGTCAGCCTGCTGCTCATACACAAAGAGAGCTCCCTGTGCAAACATACTCCAGTAAGTGAAGGTTACTCACAGTGTGAAATACAGAAGTGCCATGGGCTGGCGGCTGAGAAGCCTTGTGCTTCAGAAAAACAATAATAAGAAAATGCTGTTGAATTTCTCAAGGTGTGTGGTGCATAACAGCATACAGTGTGTCTTTTCTTGGGGGAATATGACTGGATTCAGAGTTGCCTTGCCCCAGAAGAGAGATAATTGCTATAATTCATTAGAGAGGTTCATTTCCATTTTTCATTACTGGAGCAAAACTTTATAAACTGTGTTGAATGGAATGGGAGCTTTTATTTCCTCAGGCTGCATATGCAATCATTTTAATTCAACCAGCTAGTTGAACCAGCCTATATTGTTCATTACATCTCCTGTCTTCTTTCTGTCATTTTGTAGTTTAATTTCTTCATCAGCTCATGCCTAGTTTTACATGTTCTTTCAATTTCTCTGTCTTGAGGCATACAGCAAGCAAACCCATTGGTGCTGGTTGCTTTGCATAGTTTCTACAGTCTTCTTTTCAGAATAGCTTAGACAACATCTAACATCAATCCTACATTATTTATGTCTCTACTGTGCAAAGAGAATACTTCCATACTGGAAATGACTTTAAACTATGTCCTATTTTAAGATAAACCTATTTATTTTCCTCATGCCCTTGCCACATTTGCTGATCAAAGGCACTTACACCTAAACAAGTTTTGTTTCTTACAGATGCTTTGCCTGTCTTATTTTATTCTACAGTAAAACTGCTTGAATTTATAACTCAGCTGAATTTATAACTCAGCTACTGTATGCATGGCTTCATTCTGTGATGGAAATGGCAAAGGGTCAGAACTCCACTATAGGTTCAAGAAGAAAGCAAAGCTGTGTCAAAAGAGTTACGAAAAGAAAAAAAAATGAGGGAGACCACAGATTAAATCATTAAAATCAAGAAGACCTTTACCACTGTCACCGTAACTTCTTTAAGAATTGGCTTACAATATGCAAGCAGACAATCTGAAAGCATTCAAACAGCAGAAATAGAGAAGAACCAGAGAGGTGCAAAGTAACCCCAGCAATCAGTGGACTACTCTAAGAGCAACCCTGCAAGTTTGTCTCTAACTGGGAGTGACATTCTCCAGGACTCTTGCCTGGACTTTGCAGATCTACAGATATGTTCCAGCTTCTGCAGTGCTATGCATCAAAGCAAGGAGATACACAGCTATGATTCTTAGTTTTTTAAAGCTGCACTTCAGAAACACCCCAAAGCCAGAGTACTTCATGTTTCTGAACCTTTGAAATCTGCAAAATACAGATGCAATTCTACTTCAACCTGAGATAACAGACTAGGTCAGAATCTTACTTTACTTCACTTATATGCTTTTTTGTTGCTCTTTATATGCTAGTCCTGACCAAAATCAGATAAAGAAGAAAAAAAATAAAAGATTTGTCTGCCTTATTTGTATCTCCTATCTATTTTTCAAAGGAAATATGGTTTGATAGCTGAGGGTTGGGGTAATCAGGATCTAAATTAATTTCTGACTCAAGTTCTTGGTGCAAAAGCTGTATGTTTGTACAGCTCTTAGGTAATGCTCTTAGATAACCCTTCTTTTCAGGAATTCTAAAAAGAATTGTATAATAAAAAATAAATAAGAAAAATCTACCATGATTTTTTCAATGCACAAAATGCTTTAATTTAATCAGGTGTGGGAGAAAAGGTAGAATAACTTATTTTACCCATCCTCCTTTTATGTTGTTATGCTTCTTGGGTTCAGTTACTTTCAGAAGATATAACTTGCCTCACATTATTCCACAGATGGCTTCAAGCCCTTTAAGAAATGTACTATGCAAGCCAAATCTCTGTGATGTTTACACTTCCTTTCAAGGTGGTTTTAGCAATTTTGTATCATTTTATTTTCCTACTTAGGAAAACCTGGCAAAATATCAAAAGAAAAATGTGCAGATGAGTGCTCTTCATGTAAACTAGATGGATGCTTAGTACCTTCCCAAGCCAGGCTAACCTTGGGGTTTCTGATTAGCTTGTTGAAATTCAGATTCATTTGATGCCTGTGGATCCTTTCAAGATTAGTACCTCTTCCGATGAAGAGCAAAGTTAGCTCAAGCTGTCTTGTACAATGTACCCCAAAGGCTACAACCTGGTGACTGTGGGGGTGAAAAGCATCTCTTGGCTTTCCTTCTATATTGATAAGCCTACCCAAGGCTCATGATTTTGACTTCCCTCCGCTGAATTCGCAGTACAGGGTAGCAGCTTGCTACTTTGGTGGCAGCCAGCACAACATGCTCCATGCTTAAAACTGTGGGATATCTTTACCAGGCTGCAGTGCTATGGTGCCACCCCTTATCATATAGATCAGTAGATGAGGGGCACTAGGAACCTGCTTGCATTGGCCATACTGTCATGGCCTTTCACATCTGAAGCCTACAGGCAAATTAAAAACTCTAAATTAGAGGAAAAAGTAAAAACTTTACTGCCTGACCTCTTTGGCTGCTGGGGATAGAAGGAAACAAAAACACACTTTTTGTTCCCAAGCAAAGGCCTCAAGAACTTTAATGTTCCCTGAACGTGCACCAAAGACCTAGAGTCAATTCCCAGAAGTGAAATTCCTACCCACCTCAAATCTTCCTGCCTGCATATTCACAGCATAGGGAAACACGCTTGTCCTTAGTGTTCCCCTTCTCTCTGTGCTCCAGCACACCCATGGTGGAAAATCCAGCACCTTTCTCTGTTGTCATACTCCATGAAACAAGTTTTTGATCCCCTCATTGGCCCATGAAAATCGTATTGCTTTCTTCCCTTACAAATCACCACCTAGACATAGATGGTTACTGTAAAAGGAAGTAAGTGTAGCTTCCTGGAGACATATGAAAGACCACTAGGACAACTTGATTTTCTTAGGCTGGGCTGCCCCCTGTAAGACTGAGTAGAGAAGAAAAATTGCTATGACTAAGGAAATATGATACCAGTCATATAAGGAATAGAATGAACCATATGGAATATCAGAATCTTATTTAAACAAACATATTTTCTGAACCAGAAAAAAACATGTAAATATTGGGAATCAAAATTTAAAACACTCCTTGCTCTGACTCATCACCCCATTTTCCTCTGTAATTGCTTTATACCAATATACTATGCCTATGGTTTCTTTCTAACAGACCCTCTCCCTATTTACATCTAGCTGAATATCAATCTGACTTTTAACTGCTGCCTAAAGATCCATAGTTTGGATTCTTTGCTCCAGCTGGTTTCTGCTAACAGGCAAAGCTTGATTAACTTACCCTGATAAGTTACTATGGCAACTTCCACCAGTGCTGTGAGAATAAAGCATTCACAGGTATGTTCTTATCAGTGCCCTTTTCCCATGACTATGTAATTTAATCCATTAAAATCAAATGGTGAATTGTGGAGATGAAGGTTGGTCCTTGGACTCCTTGCTGGAAATTTGTCATTAGCCTGGATTATAGAGTGAGTATTACTTTCTTTGTTAGAAAACACTTCAGCAAGTCAACAGCTAGCAGACTAAGGTCTCAAAACCAGATAATATTGCATTCAGAAGCACAATAAATCCTAAAAAAAACCCTTATTGTTCTTAGTCCAGTTATTTATCACTACTGATAGTGCAAAAAGGACAAAACATTCCTGGCTGGTTTAGGGCATGGCTACCTGAAAAAGTGAAAAGCAAACTTGGAAGTGTCTAAGCATTAGACACTCCAGTGATTCAGATGGGAAAAAAATATGTAAGTGTGGGTCTAAACTCAGCTGTGTGGTTAATATGCAACATCTGAGCCCCTCCTGAAAATACAGTTAGTTCACTTGCCTTTGCTGGAAGCTTCCAGAGTGTTTATGGCACTTGGGCGAGTACAAAGTTCAGAAACTTACTTGTGTCCTTAGCATGCATTGAGTCCCTCTAGAGTATGATTCATCTCCTGTAGTGAAAGAGTGGCCTTGGTTATTTGGTCCAGGAGGCCAGAATTAAATCTTAAGGTGGTTATAAGACATGGAAATACCTTGGTCACATCTTCCTTCTTACAATGATGCCCTTCTAATCTCTGTTTCTTCTCTAAGAAAGAATGGCTAAGAGCAGAGGGACTGTTATAGCATGGGGATGAATAGCCTTGAAGTGATTATGGTGTCTTGCCGTGGGGACACATTAAGAAATAAATGAGATTGAAGAATATGTCCCTATATATCATTAAATATTTTTTACATTTCTGAAAATGTGTTTGCCAGCCGTGTTTTTTCACATTTTAGCAGAGAAATAAATCAGCATTACAACCTGTGGGAAATAGGATTTTTTAAAAGTACATCCACAACTAGCTTGAGAACTCCAGGGCTTTTGTCCCAGAACATTACCAAGTCAATTTGCAGCTGGTCACATTCCCAAGTGAGCTGCTTCACATTTCACAGGCAGTATTTTTTCTCCAATCCATCCCTCTCCTATCTGTCTATATCCATCTTATTTCATGATAGAAGAGATTTTTATGGAACTTGGAATTGCCACACGGATTTTTATCAAACAAGGTGTGATTTGAAAATTATGATGAATCTGGGCCTCTCTCTGCAGGTAGAAAGGAGCTGAGTATCCATTTTCCATCCAACAATGAAGGTATTTACCTAGGTGAAATCTAGCTGGCCTGGGAATAAGAATCTGGATGGGTATCAGAGAGGAGCAGTCCTCTTTCTTTTCCCAACAGTGTAACCATTATAATCTGGAAGAAATGTGTTGCAGATAAAAACAGTCATGGTTTTTCATTGCCATCACTGCATGTGAAAATACTTTGTACTTCTTGAAGAGGAGGATATTCCTAGTCTTTGTGAGTCCTGTACCCTGGACAGTATTGCATCTCTACTGCTCTGCACTTGGAAGTGTAATCTGAGCTGAATTGCCTGAGCATAAGTGGCAAGGGGAAGACTATGTCAGCTTTCTCCTCTTTCTCTTGTGAAGTAAAGAGTTCATAAGTCAGACTTTGTTAACTCTGGTATTGCAAATATCATGCTTTACAGAACCAGCTGATTATTTTTTCTAGATTATTCCATTCCATAGGGCAAATGAATGGCTAGAAAATCACATAGAGACATGGAGCAATGACTGGGAGTCCTGCATCTTCTACTATGGAAAAAAGGTCTGAATGAGAGATCTTATTAAAGTGTTTAAGACAGGAACATATTTTTAATGTGTGTTCAATGCCAAGCCCAGGGTGACCCCTTGTTGAAAAACCAAATGAAGTAGAAATACCATCACGGTGTATGATAGTAATTTCACAGTCTGTCCAGGAGCTCCATAAAGCAGAATCTGTGACTGAAATTCATCTCAGATGATGTCAGCATTCATGCCCAAGCTACAAACTCTTCTTCTGCAGCCAGTGTTGAGAAGCAGGAAATTAAGAGTGCAAGCACTACCTAATCCAACATAGATTTTTGAAGTAGCTCAGAGCAGCTGTATCCTGAAAGTGCCTCTTTCCCTCAGGTGACAGCAAAG
Organism: Empidonax traillii; assembly: GCF_003031625.1. Lineage (NCBI taxonomy): Eukaryota > Metazoa > Chordata > Aves > Passeriformes > Tyrannidae > Empidonax > Empidonax traillii. The sequence continues at coordinate 276,485 of NW_020955334.1, read as the reverse complement.
GAAATATTATTTGGTTCTAGGGTTAGATATCTCAGTTTGGTCAACTAGATTTTGTCTGAATGAAAGCACAAGAGTTAAAGGATTTTTTATGTACAAATTATTTCTAACATTATAAGTATTCCCTGATTTTTTTTTTTTTTTTTTTTTTTTTTTTTTTTTTTTTTGTGAGATCATGAAAAAGGAAGTTTCTTTCAGGTTCATTTATTATGCAGTGATTTTTTTTCTAAAAATGACTGATACTTTTTTCAGTAGAAGAAAAATTTACTCAAATTCCTGTTATTTCTCCATATATATCCCACTTTAATACATGAGCACTGTAGGCATGTCATATTAAAAAAACTCAACGCACTCCAAGCAATTAGCTTTTTACTTTAGTTGTTGTAGCAGTTACTTAGGTAACACAGTTATTATTATTTGCTGGAAATTTTTATGGGCTTGAATGTTTCAGAATAAAAAACCCTTTCATTCCAGTCTGTTTTCATTTCCTATATAGTATTTATGCTGTCCAAGTACATAATAGGAAAGCAAAATTCCCAGCACTTTAAAGCAAAGGCAATTATCCTAGGGACTGTTAAGAGCTGCTTGTGTATCAGCAGCGTGGTTTGCTCCCATGCAAAGGAATAGGAATATTAGGCTCTGGCAGTGCTTTAGTCTTGCCTGAATTTAAAAGCTTTCAGTTGGGTGCTGATATGTTAGCTGGGTGACAAAAAACCCACCACAGAGTGTGGAGACCTGGAGTTGGGTTCAGTTGTCTGCACACAGATATCCATTGCCTTTGGAGGCTTTCTTCCACATGCCAGTACAGGTGCCCAATAGGTCCTGCCCCAGAGACCTTCATGTGAAGGCTGTAGATGCTTCTCTCTGGACAACCTGTGACATTTTAGCCAGTGGAGTCCAGCGAGTTATTCAAGCTGGCAGCTTCCTCATTTTAGTCTAATTTAAGGTCTTATAAGTAGCTCCTAGATCCCTCATTCAATACAGATAAAAATCTAATGCGATTTGGAAGTCCTCTGGAGCATCCAGAAGACTGAAGAACTTCTGTAAGGCCCTTATCACATCTATTAGCTCTTTGCAGATGTCTAGGTAGTTTAGGGCATCTCGCTTAGCACGAGCTACTTGCGTTTCAGCAAATGATTTCTACCTGTCATTCATCACCTTGACTAGCTCTCCATTGTTACCATGGAAGATTAACAAATACAGCTCCACAGAGCACCTGTATTAGAGACATTGAATAAGACACAGTGAATTCCATTTCTTATGTACCAGAAATGACATTTACTTGACATACATTAAGTACAGAAGCAGCAAGACTCAAGAAAACCAACAAAGACATGTACATGATGACAATTTATGATTACTGCCACCAGATCACAAAGCCACTGGAACAGGGTGAAATTGTGAGCACCTACTCATCCCCCAGTGAGTAAATGAGTCCTTAATTCTAATAGTCACATTCACTTTGGTAAGGCTGTTTGTGGAGAATTCGGGTATTGAATGCTCAGCAGGAGTTAATCTAACTCACCTCTAGCCCTCTGTAAGATAAGTCTCTTGTCAAGCCTGAAGTTCTTCATAGTTAAATAGAGAAACATCAGCATTTCTAGGAAGCTATTCATGCAGTCTCTGGCAGATGTCTACATTAGACTGGGAATTACACTCTGAAAATGCCTGTTTTTGTAACCAGCTGTGGAGGGAGTCCATACTACTAAGTCCATAGTACTAATCCTGTAGGTGAAGTTCTTTATTACTATGTACCTCAGTACTTGCTGGTGTCCAGAATGGGATCTGTTGAAATGTCTTGCAGAAATATTCTCCTATTTTCTACAGTGACTCAGCATCTAGAGTGATAATAGGGCAGCCATGCATTTTGCCCTAATGTGGAGCTGCAAGGCTGCTAGAGTCTACACCCAGACCTGGGATCCAGAGAGTGCTGCTGCGTTTGCTCGCAGATGCACAGTCTTAGAGTTGTCCTCTACTGATGATGGATAAAATTTGACATGATGAATCCTTGCCTTCTGCCTTCCCCAGTATTATTAATCATCTTGGCTTTCCCATCAATGAGTATCTGTAACCAGCCACTCAAGGTCTGCTGTTCAAATTCAGCTCTGCATTACAGAAGCATCCTGTATTGCTATTTCAACATTTGAAAGACTGATACACTGATATGATTGAAGGATGGGAGATAAAAGCAGGAAGAAAATATGGGAAATCTTTCCTAATGCAAAATGTTTGGTTTTGACTTAAGAAGGTTCACAGAAGGGTCACCATTTGTAATGAAGATAAACACTTTTATTCCTTGTATTTTACCTCCTCTTTAACCACTAGTAATACACATAAAAGTCCATAAAGTGCCAATTTCTGTCTGTTACAAGGAAAAACGAATTAGATGTTTGGATCGGGAAATCAGTTTCAGTCTGCTGTAACCTACTATTTGTTCTTAATGGAGGCCAGCACCACACACTCCTGTTATGAGTTCACAATATATCTGTGTGCTGCAGTCTAACAGGATAAAAGTGTCTCTAAAGGCTGGAGAAAGCTAATTGCCAGTAAAGTATAAAAGTTACTTTTCTTTGGAGAGTGAGAACCACCATTTGCAATTGATTCAGAAATTTCCAAAGTTTTAATTTCTCTGTTGGCATCCACACTTGTGCACAACTAACTTTGTTGCTGGAAAGACATGTTATGTTTTATAATCTCTTGCATGAAAAGGACTCTCTAATTCTCTAGTGCCAAGTGAACTGGTGATATATTACAAATCCATTTTTTTAAGGAAACTTATAATTTGTTGGTTGTACTCATCTTAACAATGCAAGAATTTATCACAGTGGAACACTTTCCAGGCACGCAGGCAGTCAGTGTTGTTACAGTCATATTACTTGGAAGCATCTAAATTGGCATGGTTTATGCACTGCAAGTGGGGACGCAAACCCTGCTACAAATTTTTAAACCATATTTTTTTTCTAATATTATACCAAAACACTACCTCTCTTTATCATTGACAAGAGCATTAGGAATTCACTTTTCCTTCTGCATAGATTCATGCAAAGACACGTGAAATGAAATCTGATCTGTCTTTCAGCTGAAGAAGAAGTGAGAAGATATTTCCTGCTTAGGTTCATCTTCCAGAGGCTAGTAATATAAACTTTCTGTAAACTGGGAAAAAAAAACCCTAGTCTTTATTTAGCAGAAGCTAAAACATCAAGTGGAAGGAAGCAGATTTTAATCCAGATTAACAAGGCAGAATTACTATTAAATAAACGTTGTAAAGCCTTCAAATAAGTTATTTTTGTTCAAGCCATCCTTCTAGGTACCAGATGATACTATGACAAAGAGTGTGATTAGCAGCATTATAGGAACTATCTACCTATATATTTCATAGACCCAAATCTCCTTTACGTACATCTGATTAATAGAGCCTAACTCCAACACCCAGCATTACATTTAGACATCTACAAATTGGATATCTGAGCTAATCATCCAAATTCAATTCATACTTAGTGGGAAAAAAGGTCTAATTCAGATTCTTGTCTTCTCTAAGTGAGTATCCTAAGCAAGGTCTGGAGGTGCTGATCTCCACTGACTAGTAAAGAAAAGGCAATAGCTCAGACTTTGATGGCAACACTAGAAATATTAAAAGCTAGGGCAAATAAATGCACTTCATGTTCATGTGGTTTGACAGGGCACAGACGTGCAGATTTTAGCCTAGACATCCTGCTTCTCATTACCCCAGCAGCTAAGCTCAGGAATCACAAAATTTCTCAAGATACAACAACTGAAGCCCCATGACTATGCCATTTCTTCATCTTATTCTTTGCTGACAAATCTAGGAATCAGGAGTGGATTCTGTCTACATGTTTTGTATTCCTCATCTCTCTAACAGGGATACCTGTGCATATACCACGCACACCCCTAAGACCTTCCTGGAAATGAGGTGATGACTCTCAGTGGGTCTTCACACCCATTAGGGAAAGGAAGTTCAACTAGTTCTAACAGGTATATTTTAGAAGATGTTCCAGCAGGCAATGTGTTCCTTTAGAAAAGGAGCAAGGCAGAAACTGCAAACTGCATGGCAGTCAAGATAGTGCCTTTTTTTTTTTTTTTTGGCAACTAATTGAGGTAGAGGTCTGAAGCAAACACCTCACTCACATTAGGAATGCAATGCATCAGATACAGCAGCATGCACAACCATTCAGCTGGGAGATGGAATAATATCACCATTTTTAAAAACAGGACTCTGTCAGGTCTCCCAGGAGGGTTCTGACAGACATAATCATTCATCCACCTTTGCCATCTGAAACTGGTATTAACCATGAGGGAAAAAGTGATTGCACAGACTTTAACTTACTCAGATATTGCTGTGACACAGAAACAGAGACTAAACAAAACTTGACACTAAGCAAACACTTGTTTTTGGAGAACCAAACAAATCCTAACTCTGACACCAAATGACCACAATGAATGTTGCAAAACATATTTATTCATTGGGAGTATTCCATCCAAATAGCTAATAAGAAACAGGACTCTGGTGAAACATGCAAAATGCAAAGCTGGAGGAGTTGTACATTTTGTTGTACAGAAGTCATCTGCTGATTAACATCACACACCCAAAAGTACAGCGTCTAAGGGCTGCGAGGGCATTGCCTGTGGGAAGCCAGTGGGTTCCTAAAACACCTGTGTGAGCCTGTCATCTTCACTCTTAAGGTATTCGGAAAATAATCTCAGGATTTTAAACTGTCCAAGATTTATACCCACTGGATATTATTCTAGGGTCTCTTGAGAAAAAAAATGTTGAGGATAAACATCCTACCTCAAGAAAATTGCATTATTACTGCATATATTTAACAGTTCCAGATTCTGGACTAAATGGATTCTAACAACTGAAACCAAAACTACTTTCAGGAATGCCCCAGAGGATTCTCTGGGCAATTCAGATCAGCGTCTGAATAATGTCCTGTTACTTTTAGTTTTCTATAACTAAAATGCAAAGCAGATTGTATTTTTTTTTAAATCATATTTTCTATTTCATGTAGTTTTGGAGCACTGGAAAGGAATTGTTCACAACAGATTTGTTAGGTTGCTATCAAATTTTTTTTTTTATTATGACAAAAGTCATTACACAATGGAATAAAAAAATCAAAAAGATGACTGAATGGACACTTAAAGTACATCCTACTTTATTCCTAAAAAAGGTGGTTCAGGGCATTTTCCTTATGGAAATGTCACTTTCTTTACTGTCACTTTAGGGAAAGCAGGAGTGACTCTAAAATAACATTTTCCTACAAAATGTAACAAAGTATATTCCCCTCCCCAGGGTAAAGAGCATGAAAGGTGTTCTTTTTCAGACTGGGTGCATGTTATCTATGCAGCCACTATACTGTACTTGAATGTAAATCTCTTGCATAGTGCCGCAGCCAATTTCTGAGTCACCTTTCTCCGCAGTATGCACGTACATTATGTATTATGTGGTTAATAGTGCAACAGCTCCCTTGTGGAAAATCAAGAAAGCTTCCGTGATCTCCTGAAAAAAACCTTGGAATTATTTTATACACGTCCAGCTAGACTGGGCTGCAGTATGATCTCAGGAGAAATTCCAGCTGAATTAAGACAGCACGGTGCTGCACAGTGATGCGGTGGATACAGAGGTACTTGAGCCAGTATGGCTGTATCAGCATGGTGCTCTCTGTCAGCTAATTAGCCCTCCTATGAAGTTGGACTATTAAGTCCAAGCTAAATGCATATCTGTGTGGTGCTGTGTTCCTGCCTTTCCCTTGGGCTGTGCTGAATGAACCCCACTGAGGAAGGTTTTCTGTCTGAAACCAGGGACCTCTAACAGGAACAAAAACTTCTGAAGCTGTAAAGCATAAGGGGATTGGACAGCAAGACACAGACAATTCTATGGAGAGAGCCCAGGAAGACCTGGGAGCTCATTTCCATTGCTCCAGGCACAAGACTCAGAGCGGAATGCCACTGCACAGTGTCTGCTTTGCTCCACATGCATTTGTGGGGTCTGAAACTGTGGAGATGCTTACGTCAGTTTTTAGTTCACTAAGGGAATGCATACACTCCTTTCTTGGGCAGGGCATCATCCTTGAGGTGAGAAAAAAAATAGTGAAAGGCTCCGGCAGCTCTGGGCACTGGGTAGAATAAAATCAGCCATACTACAAAATTACAGAAAGAACTGCTAGCATTTTAGCTCACAAGACACACACACACACACAAAGTAAAGATGGTGAAGATGAAACTTAAACAACTGTTTTGTCCAGCATTGTACAAAGACAAATGGGTATGAAGTGAAGAATAAGAATACCAAAGCTTACACCATGTTGCATTGTCCTCCAGATAGTCCTCTGGGAAGCAAGAGGGAAACAGATTCAGGGAACAGAAAAACAAAACAAAACAAAACAAAATAAACCACAGGTTATACCAAACAGGCAACCACAGAGAAGATAATGAATCTTTATAAGCAGTTGATTTTAAATGAGAAACTTTAGATCATGCTCTACAGAAGCAGGTGAGCTCAGTGGTTAAAATTATTTAAATTTTGACAGTTTTTAAATTTACTTATATTCAGGTGTACTTGCTAGATGCCTAAACTAAGGTTGTCACTTTGTAGTAGAGGGATATGAAAACATTTCTCTAAACTGTTCAAATATATTCTTTAGGATGAGATGAATTGTGCTTTAGAAATATTTGATCTCAATTCAGTTGCCTAAACCCATGCTTAGAAAACTGAAAGAAGGCCTTTATTTCTCTGTGTTAGCAGTAAAAAATACAGCCATCCAGACTCAAATCTGGACAGCTGGTTATAGGTATCTGCACTATGGATCTCTATACTGAATCAGAAAAGCCCTCATTTGCTTGTTACAGTAGAGAAATAGGGTGGAATACAGTTATCTAAATATAGACAGAGCAAGTGGATTTAGTAGTTCTAAGATATTCTATCTTACTTCCAACCAGGTCTCCTATGACTTCACTTTCACCTTTGGACATCTTAAAGACCATGGCGTCTCTGAGATCATTGGGTGACTATATTCATGTAGCTGAATTTCACCCAGTGGAACCCGCAGAGAAGAGCTGGGCCTCAGTTCTGTTTTCCCACTTGGATGCCACATAGTGGACATCCTCTAGGGTGTTCCATCCAGACTTCAGCTGCCAATCCAGAAGGGCATAAGCATCCCAAATAACTGTCCTATCTACCAGCTCAATTAGATGTCTTATAAACTCCAAGGCATCTCAGTCTTGCATATCTACATGTGGGTATAGCAATCACGCCTTTCTTTACCCAGTCTTTTCCCAATCTGAGAGAAACGTCTGTGCCATGTGGGGTGAATCACTCCCCATAAGTGTTTGTCTCTCTACACTGACTTCAGAGAGAGCCCAATACTGTGACGGTGTGATTGAAATGCCTTAGCATAAGTAACCTGAATTGCTTGAGCTGCTGTAGTGTATCCTAGCCAGCTCCCCACTGCTGCTCCAGAACTATACTTGTCTCTCCTAGTTCTGTGTCATATCTGCTGGTCCCATACTTCAGATACTCTGAGATGTCTCAGATGATGCTTTACATCAATGCTTCAATAAGTCTCTCAAGCTCTACATAGCTTCCTGAATACATCTGATGCTTTTGAAGCCACATATACTATGGCTTTTGGGGTATATTTAATATTTTTGCATATTTCTCATAATTTATTGTGAGCTACTTCTTATTTGTAAAGCCTTACTTGTTACAGATATGGCAATAACACAGGGAATCCACTTTCTCTCATTTTGGAACAGAAGAGCTGGATTAATCACATAGTTCAGGCAAGGATGAAGGAACGCTTTCTCAGATGGGTTCAGTACTGGGTGATTTCAGTGCAGGTTTCTTATAAGGACTGCTTTATGCAACATACCTGATAAAATATGCTTAACTGAATTGAGCTCAGAAATGGGGCTATGAGCAGGAGAAAAAAAAATGGTTTAGATGTGCTACATTTTTGTATAAGATTGAGACACAGAGGAAGTATTTTCTAAAATTGTTTTTTTCTCCTGTCAAAGACAGATAAAAGCAGAATTGTTTGTCACTTCTTTTGGGGTTTCTGTAACTGCATGTTTGGACTTTGCAATGACAGTTCAGATTTAAGTTGTCTGACAGCGTTTTATGAATACAAACTCCAGAATAGACTTCTAAAAGCATTAACATAACACTGAACAGTCAGCTGACTTCAAGAAAGACTTGTTTATTATATGTATGGTAATCAAAAGGATCTTTAACTGTTTGACACTACCATCAAAATACCAATACTGCAGTATATTTATATTAAGTAAGCAATAGAAAATGACCAGTGTGTAGACAGGAAAACTGCTGTGAGTGGGGTTCTCCTTATGTCCTGTTAGCAATGCAAGGGTTAGGAGGACCTAAATGAAGCTGGTCCTCCGAGCTCTGGTTATAGTTAATGAAGACAGATATGTCATTCAGGGAATGATTCAGCATATGAAATGCTAAGGTTCTGATGTAGACCAGTTAAATGGTGTTTCTGTGAGGCAGGAGTGTAGCATTTATATGCTTCTGGATAAAATTACCCAAGAAAGTGTGAGATGCAGGCAGTGACCTTTCCCAAGTGCTGCTACGGGGTTACAGCTCTGAAAAAAGGCCTTCTGCTTCAAACCACATAAAAAACCTTTCCCAGCTCCAGATGAGGTCAGTGGCCATCTCTGAATTGAGGTACTGTTGGTCTCAGCCCAGAAGGAGACAACACATTCATCACTGCCATTGGAAGATGTATTTGATACCAACACTCATAACTAACAGACCATAAATAGTTATTATTTTAAATACTATCAGCGAGAACAGCAAAGAGGAAATTTGTTTTAACATATTAAAAAACAGCAGCAACACTAAACTCTTTGGGTTTTGTCTGAAATAATGCATGAACAAAACAAATTAAATCATATGGAGATAAGCTCCCTTTCAAAGTCTAGAAATTATCAGGAGTTATAAAGTTTATTTGCTTTGACAGTTACCTTTCACTGAATTATCTTTCATTAGCTACAGCCTTTAAAGGCTGGTTGCTTTATTCAGGATGCTGCTCAGTATTTTGGGAACTTGTAGTTTTAAAACAATATTAATGTGTTTAGAAGCATTCTTGTGTCAATATCTAGTGTCACTTAAACCTGCCTCTTTCATTGCAAAAATGCTAGAACTGTTCTTACAACATCACAGTAATCCAAACTGAACTGTGCCATCAGCCTTCTTTTATATATTCTTTGTCCCATTTCAGCTGTTTGCAACCTCTAGCTTTGACAGAGCATGACTGAAACCTAAAGGCTTTGGTGACCTTTCACTTCACCTTGGCCAATCCTAGATAAAGATTCAGGACTCTGCTATGAGTGGTACAGAAGGACTCTGAGGGTTCTCTGAATATAAAGTGAAAGTATAAAATTGAGAGCCCATCAAATATGTATTGAGCATCACCAGTCAGATTTTTAGCCTGAGATTTTACACTGGGCTGTGAACCTGCTGTGGTAGAAAAATCTAAGTTTGCAATGGAGGTAAGCATCTTTTCTGCTTCACCATTTAGGATAACCAGGCTATACTGTTTCCAGAAGAGCAGAGAACTAACAAATGTTGCTTTTTGCTGCCTAGTAATCCCATGCCTTGACTAGAAATGCCATGTTACTTTCCTGTTGAATTGCCTTGAAGATTGACAGAATAGAGTAGACAGAATACAGCATAGATAGAAATGGTTGGAAAGACTTAGCACTGTGAAAGACTACTGTGATCATTAAATGAATATGATGAATGGTGGTGTCCAGAAGATATCCAGATCCTCATCTGAATTAGTATATTTGGGTTCCTGCTCAGTGATTTAAGTTGCATATTGGAGAAACCTTTAGACATTTTAGGCTCACAATCAGACCCACAGCAAGAAATTTTGGTGCCCTAGTGCAGTCAGCAGCTGCCTGGCAGCCACCAGGAGTGCAGCTCACCATATACCCACACCTGTTTCAACATGAGTGCTCCTTTCCCCTTACTCTTGCTATAGCCCTGAGTGCTCCTCTCTTCAGCTAAAGGGACCAGTGCTTTGCATGTGTGCAGCATAAGCTGAGGACATGCAGTACAGTGTGTTTTAATTCAAAAGCTTTAAAACCCTTTGATTTTGCTCATTGGTTTCACCTAGAGAGGAGTCCTGTGATGGTATTAACAGTTATAGTAATTAGCCTTCTATCAATCTATAGATGTATAAATAGCAGGAACATTGAAGTCTTAAATGTGCATCCAATGACTGGTAGTAAAAAAATAATATTATATTAAAGGTTTTTTTTTTTTATTTCAAAATGATTGAATAAGTAAAGCAAGATCACTGCAGTTTTAGCTGATAAAATCAATTGTTGAGATGGATGGAAATAAAGCAATGTTAATTTTATAATTAAATAAAAAAGTGAAACTAATGTGCCTTTGCAAGTGTATTAGTTCAAGAATAAAGTCATAAAAATGGCCTCAATACACAAGAACTTGTTTTTAATATAAAATAAAAAAATTAAAATATTGCTGTATATCATTTTTAAAAGAGAATTTATACTGCAAAGTACCTGCCATGGCTTATCTGGTTTTTGGCCTCCAGAAAAGAGCTTTTCCTCTTCTAACATTTCTAATACATAAAAACAGAGTCTATTATTCTCCTACAATGCAATTTTATACCATTTCCCATGGAGAAAAAAAGATTTACTGAATGCTGGAACAGCTGGTAAAGAAAGAATAATGATTATGAAATTATTAAATTAAGAGATTGCAACTTTCTAGTATATTATTAAGCCTTTTCTACTAATTTTAAATTGGAATATATTTTGTCTTACCAGCCTGTCCAAACTTGTGCCAGCAGCAGTTGTAGGTCTCTCCTCTGGGTTATATGGTCTAAAGCGGGTGTTGAAGTTTTCAGGGACAGAACGGGAAGATCTCAGACCAGGTGCTGGTTTAGGTTGGCCACATCCTTGGAAAATCTGAAAAAGACATTGCTGGTTATATGAAAATTGTAAAAAAAAAAAAAAAAAAAAAAAAGGAAGCTGCTATTTTGTGGCATCTTTATTCTTTCTTTTGAATATTTTAAACCAGATTTGATTGACAGTTTTATAATAGTGAATTGAGTGCTTAGCCTGCATTAAAATTCCATTTAAATAATTAAGCATTATTAATTACTTGGTGAAGGTATTAAAAACACATAGGGACCTTAAAAGCCCCTTATTTAGGACAATATCTTAATTGCTGTCTTTCCAGGAAGAGAAAAGAGCAAAAGGATGTTCTTCATGGCAGGACTTAGTTGATAACTGTTTTCACTTTTGTTAAAATGTGGTATTTACCCAGAATCAGAGGTCATTCATAATCCCTATAGCTCTTCCTAGCTTGTAATCTTATTTGTAGTCTCAGAGAAAAGGTCAGTGACGGAACAGTCTTAAAACTGGATAGCTCTCTTATTTCCTACCAATCTCTCCCTAGAAGAGGCCTGAGGCACACTGAGTGGGCAATAGTGGCAATTATTTTCTGCTAGTGTGTTTGTTTTCTAGGTATAAAGAATAATAATTTCAGGGTTATGAAATTTTTTATACACTTTCATTTGGAAAAAAATTTCTGTATTTTGTATCTGATGGGTACTAAAGGATACAGAGGACACTTTTGACTACTGGATATCAAATATATTTCCCAGAGGCATTGAGACTCAAGCTACGCATCAGAAAAGAGGTAGAATATCCACAAGGTTAAAATTTTCAAGTGCTCTTATGAAGTAGAATCCTAGCGTATGCCTTCATACTGACATTTTCAGTTCTAGAATCATCTTTATTTTTTTGTGACCATTGTATTTTGGCTGTTGCAGCATTTTGCCTTCATTCAGAAGAAAAAAAAATTAAATGTCAGAATTTCTTGTAAGATATATTTTACAAAACACTAATGCCAGACACAGACTGAACGAGCTTTGTGGAGGTGAAAACTATGCAGATGCTGTGTTTTGGTTGTAGGACCAAATTACTCCTTTTTCTGCAGCTGTGTCCAGTTTGAGTGGCCACGTTTTGGTAGCAGGGGAGGTACGGGCTGTCTTCTCTGAGAAGATGCCAGAAGCTTCCCCCATGTCTGGCAGGGGCAATGCCACGCAGCTCCAGGACAAGCCTGCCACTGTCCAAAGCTGAGCCAATCACGAGTGACAGAATCACCTCTCTGATAACATATTTAAGAAGGGAAAAAAAGTTATTGGGTGGATGTAATTGCTGCCATAGAAGAGCAAAGCGAGAATATGTGAGAGTAACAAGTATGCAGACACCAAGATCAGTGAGAGAAGGTGCTCCAGGCACTGGAGCTGAGGTTCCTCTGCAGCCCGTGGTGCAGACCATGGTGGGGCAGCTGTGCCCCTGCAGCCCATGGAGGACCATCGGGGTGCAGGGATTCACCTGCAGCCCATGGTAGAATCCCATTCTGGAGCAGGTGGATGCCCAAGAAAGGGCTGTGACCCAGGGGAAGCCTGTGCTGGAGTAGGGTCCTGGCAAGGACCTGTGGATCTGTGGAGAGAGTAGCCCACACTGGAGCAGGTTTCTTCGTAGGCCCTGTGGCCCTGTAGGGGACCCACGCTGGAGCAGCCTGTGCCTGAAGGACTGTACCCCATGGAATAGTGACCCACGTTGGAGTAGTTTGTGGAGAACTGTTGACTGTGGGATGAACTCACACTGGAGAAGTTCATGGAGGAGTGTCTCCTGTGGGAGGGATCCCAAGCTAGAGTAGTGGAAGGACTCTTCTCCTGCAGCAGTGGCAGGAACAATGCATGATGAACTGATTGTAATCCCCATTCCCCATCGCCCTGAGCAACTGGGGGTGGAGCAGGTAGAGTTGGGAAGGAGGGAGGAGTGGGGGAAGATGGTTTTAAGATTTATTTTACTTCTCATTATCCTGCTCTGATTTTGTTATTAATAAATTCAATTAATATCCCTAAGCTGAGTCTGTTCTGCCCATGACGGTAATTAGTGAGTGATCTTTCCCTGTCCTTATCTCAACCCATGAACCTTTCATTATATTTCCTCTCCCCTCTCCAGATGCAGAGGGGAGTAATAGAGTGGCTTTGATGGCTGCCTGGCATCCAGCCATGGTCAACCCACTTTAGTGGCAAACAAGACAACAAGCTCACAAGTGATGTTGTAAGCATATTCAAAAGACTCATGTTTCACTTTTGGACTTTTAGATTTTCTGCCTTGAGTGGTTCTGTCCTGAAGTAGCCATGCATGGTGTGACTTTTGTTTCTTTCAGGAGAAATTACAATTGGCTTTCAGTTAGGTTTCCTGATGTTAATTTAAACGCCCCAAATGATTCAAAATTTGCTGAAAAAAGCTGATTCATACTAAATATATGTCAAATCATCAGGTCTGCTTTTGCTCGAAGTCCAGCAAGTCAGCTGTTGTATGGCCATTGGGATTTTTAATTTATGAGTGGAATACTGTTTGGTTTGGTTTGCAAATATTCGTTTTAAAATTTTCTAGCCTCCCTAGTCATGAGGACTATTGGACAATAAATTAACTTAATCAACAAAGAAAGATGAATTTAGTTTGCAAACTTCTGGGGTTTTTTGTGGGTGATTTTTTTTTTTTTTAAATCAGAAAGAGCATTATTTTTCCTCTGTGAAGAAAATTCAATGAAGATTATAGGATTACAGGATTCAGAATTTATACATGATTATGTGGGATACTGTACAATTTAAAGGACCAGAGATAAATGTTGAGGACATGAATTACACTTACAAAAGTTTACTTACATTTCTTCTGACTCAAGATAAGTGATATGCTGAAAACATAATTGTTTACTTAGATATCTATGAAATCCCATTTACTCAACTAAGCAATTAGGAATTTCCTTACAAAGACAAGGGACAATCATCTAAAACATGCAACTAGATTCTCGGGTGAAAGTGAGGGCACTTCTTAAATGTTCCAGTGTGTGACTGTTAGGCTACTTGTATGAGCATGTGGTGCAACTCTAAGTCTACATAATTTATATTTCATCTTTCTTATTACATACTGAAAAAACCCCAAAATAGACTTTGTGGCATTTAGCTTCATACAAATATTTGTAGCAAGTGGGTTTATATGAACAATGTTACATACAGTCAGACAATAACAGCAATGCAAACTAGATAGTAATTTTTACATCACAGAAGAAGAAATAACTTACTTTTTAAATGACCTGGCATAAATGCAGTAAGAATACAATATTCGGTAACTAAATTTTGCGTGCAAGAGACATTTTTAATTTGCATCCTGGTATTAACTGGCAGAACAGAAACGGTAAACCTTATGATGGATATTAACAAATGTTTCCTAAGAAGAAACACATGAAATGGTAACATAAATCCACTCTCAGTAAAAAAATACATTTTATATATAATTGGTGCAGTCTATTTAGGGAATCAGGTACTGTAATTTAGGGAATGGATTCCATTTGAAATTAGGAAACCTAAATTTATGTGTGGACAAATATGTGTTATTAAGTTATACATCTAAGCTTCAATTTTAGACAGTGGAGATCAAAATCTTCCTTGAGATTCTTACTTATCAGCATCTGTAGTAGTTTGTCTTAACACAAAACCACTCCCCACTGAACTGCAGTTAAAGCTCAAATGGACCAGATCTCTATGGTCAGGGATATGAACCAAGCAGTGAGAGCAAGTCAACAGAGCCAATGAAGAATAACATCTACTGAGCTGACTAAATGGAGGTATCTATTTCAGGACTAGGATGTAGATACTGTAAAAAAGAGAGTCCTTTTCCCAGGAGATCTGGAAGTTTTTAATTTTTGTGGAGGATATAGTTTGTTCTCTATGAAGTCTTGAGTCATACTGTTACTTAGCCATGTGCTAGTGTTCAGTGTTTCCAGTTGAGTGTTTCTATACGACTCTGCTCCATTGACTCATCTTCTGATAGAACAGCATTGATTTTTTTCACTTGAAATGCCATTATATTTTTCCTACACAGAGCTCTGGAAAGAACACAGATAAATGAAGAGGTTTTCTTAGTATGAAACTCGTGAACTATTTTAAGAAGAACCTTGGATGTAGTTCTATGAAGATTTCCTCCATATAAATAATGCATAGGTAGTCTGCTATGTCATGGAACTCATTCATCCATTTAGCTGAAGTAATTGCTGAGAAGGAACATATATCTATAGGTTAAAATGGCACATCCATCAGCTCAGATAAAAGTAGATTTAAGACTTACTAAGGGAAACTCAGTTGTGAGATAGACTTTATGAAAGTGGAAAAATCTTGTCATGGCAGCGAAATGATTCATATTGCAGTCAAACATACCTGTATAGAACCAAACTGTTTTAAATGCAGAAAATAGTCCAGTATGTCATGTTTTGAGTAGCCACAAAGACACGATTATGCCGATGCAAACAGACCAGGAATTTTATCCATTTTGAAGGAAAAAAAAAAAAAAGGATGTTATCACATCTTTTCTGCTGTTTTTTGAGTTTCCCTCCACTTCTCGTGAATGACCAATATCTGCAGACGTCAACCAGTAAACATTCATGTTGTTAAAATGGAGCAGTTGTAGCATTTACTTTTTGACTTGAAGTGGGAATGAAAGACAATAGTACTAACAGCCTTACAGGAAAAATATGAAGGCCCTCAAAACATACATGTTTTGGCCAAGATTGAAATGAGCATTTATATGTTATGAGTCTCTGAATACGACTACCTGAATTTCCTCAGTGAGAATAGGGTAAATGTATGCTATGACCAAGTCTTGCATATGGGCTGAGCTGTGGGAAACAACATACAAAATGTAAAAATTTTGCCTGAGAAACAATCAACATGTTGCTGAGTTTGTCGTTATATTGTTCAAATACCAAAAAGGTGTCACTGGCAAATAACAAAAAGATTTCAATAAAGAAGATAACCTGTCTCAGATATTATAAGAAGAAATCCAAGGTAAATCTATTCCACCCTGACTACTGCCACAGGCAACCTTCAGGGAACACCACTGTAGTCTGGCTAGACCCAGATCACACAGCCTACTAACATGTATCGATGTCTTGGGAGGCATCTCAGGCTAATTGTTTTGCACTCTGTGTGGTTTGGTTTGCAGAAGGTGCTCTCTAAGAATGGCTGCAGGTGTTAGATGATGAATTTATGGAAACTGTTTTTGATGATCTTCAGTCCTTGTCTTTTTATGGAGAAGGGAAACTTCAGTCTGCTTTAGAGCACATAGATTTCTCTTGCAGAAAGGCCATGGGCCTTAAGGTCTGACTTCCTAGACCATTGATCCTTTTTTGACAAGTATCTCCAGTTACCACAGCTGTCAGGAATAGGACTTGCCCTGAGGCAAAATAAGGACCTTGTGTGGTTGTCGTTCAGGGACATGACAGATGTGCAAGGTGAGCAGCCATGAAGCTTAGAGATTTGGGGTCAGACTTTCTAGACTGCCAGTGCTGAATATAAACTGCAGACAAATATTAAGAAAACAGAAAGATCGCAGCCTCAGGAGGAATTGGATCTTAACATAATAATAGTACCTGGTTAATGTGAACTGTGCTAGAAGAATCAGCCATGATCATCACAGAAACAAAAAAAGTTAACGGCCTAGGAACAGAGATGCTCCATTTTATGCATTGACAGATACTGGGATATGGATGAGTCTGTATGTCCTTGGTTGGTACATGTGGCATCTCTATAATTCTGTCTCTATAATTCTCTTTCTGTGGACCCATCAAGAGCGGAAGACAGAGGGTTTTTGTCTTCTAAGGAAATGAGAGACAAGGAGTGAACTCAAGCCATAAGCTTTGACTGTCTGCACTGATTAATTGCTAACTTGTTGGCTATTTCTTGGACTGCTCCAACTTGCTCTTGGCAGAATGAAACAGCTCCAGAGAAGGTAGCTCTCAGCAGTGCATAAATGAATCAGACTGTGACACTTTGGCCCCAAGATCAAGCATGGTCCTTTTACCCCTTTTATTTATTAATATAACTGTAATCATGAAGACTATTTCTGAGAAAAATAGTGCTGAATAGAAGGTGCATATTTATAAGGAAAAGATACTGGATAACGCCTTCAGTACTACATCAAGTGAAGAATGAAGGGCCAAACCATAAAAATGGAGACTTAGAAAGTTCATGCTGTATTTTTCTGCTGATGTTTAAAATTGAAGACTTCATTCATATGAGAGCATGCATTGTTACTTATTTGTATACACTTATTATGCTGGAAAGTGTACATTGTTGCTCACTTAATTGTGCCTCCATATGAATAGTAATGGACAGTCATGGTATTATATCAAAAATCTATTTTTATCAAATAAACTTCAATATATAATTGCAGTTGGTATAATACAAAATATAATTTTGTGATACAAAGACAAATTCATAGTGCAAGATAATGTTAATGACTTTTGGAATAGGGCAATTTTATATAAATATTTGAAACAGGAGCATGTGGATTTGACTAAATGAATTCTGGGTCTTCAGCCCACAAAGAGTATGAAATGGTGAGAGCTCCTTGAGAAAGAAACTTTTTGTTTTCATTTTTTCTACTCTTTTTAAAAGAGAAACAACATTATACAACGTGATCCAAAATTCTGCCGTATACAGTATAGAGCCTTCTCTCAGACATCAACCAGATTTTCAGCCAGAAAAGGCTGCATGTCAGTGGTGAAAAATAATCTGTGTGTATGTGGGTGTTGCAGTCATAACATTATTAGTGCATTGCCATTTTCCCACTGTAAAAAGGCACTGACTGACTTGTGGAAAAATAGCTGTGATTCCTAGTCACCACATTTTTCAGTAGGTACACTCAAATACAAGATACAAAATTGTTCGAAGAAAGTGAAAATAACATGATTTCAACACTCTGCCTGAAGCTTTCTGAGCAGCATCTCAGAATAATTGACAAGCATGGCTTTTCTCCCACATTAGGTCTGCAATTGCATTCCGTGCACCCCATTACATCTGGCAAGGTATCTGTCATTTTCACTGAAGCTCTAAGTGGTCAGTATGTATATGGGGAAAAAATTAGACAATAGAGGACTGATTCGAAGTCTGCTCATTTATCATCTCTACAGATCTGACATGGCAAAGAAGAGCATAGCACTAAGCCCAAAGCCTTTGCCTTCTTACACATTTTTTTTTTTTTTTTAAGAAAAGAGCATTTTCATGTGACCTGAATAAAGATTGATATAACTAAGGAGATCAAGGAAATCATATTTCAGGAGAATAATGGTCTACACAGAAATATACACAGGTCCCTCAAGGATGGGCAGCTCTGTTATCTATGAAAATATAATACAATAAATTTTACTAATATAATTTCTTTACTGTTCTGCATTATTTAAAAAATTATTGGCTAAGGTTTCTCTTAGAGGAAAAGCTTTTGCATTGCAAATGGTATTGCAATCAATCTCTACAGCAAATATTTGTGAGGGGCAGGAGAAACAGTCTGCTCTTCTATAAATGAGTAGTGAGATGAGCTCATGCCAAAATGTCATTGGACTCTGGCAGGGGATGCAGCTTCCCAACTAATGGAAAAACTGTGAAAACCAAACAAGTAAAAAGGAAAATTACACTTGGGCCTTGGGTGAGTTTTCAATGAAAATATTTTTTTGTTAGGTAAGGGCTGAGCTTGCTGAAGCTGGCCTTTAATTCCCAAAATATTTGGGATCACTTGATCACTGCTGCCAGAACAAAGTCTCATCATGCAGGATGTAGTCTGCTTTTAAAATCCAAGAAGCATCATGTAGGTTGAAAGTAAAAAGCATCTTGAAAGAAACCCTTAGAAACCTGTAGCACTGGGGCCATAAAAAGCATGTAATTTGGGTTGGCAGGAAGAATATTAACCTCAGCCTTCTGCCTTTTGTCCCCACATTTTTCCCAGCTACAGCAGTTTCCTTCCATGCCATGGAAATTCACTGACTCAGATGGCAGTCTGGCCAGCACCCAACTGACTACTGGGAGTTAAATGCAAGATAGAAACTCCTAATGCAGAGAACGTGGCAAACTCTTGACTTTAAAATTTCAGCAACAGTGCACTGATGAATATTAAGGAAGAGCCATTAATTGTTGACTATTGGCTCAATAGCACCTCCTACTGAATTTGAAGGATCTTTTTAACAGGGGGTTCAGAGTTGGTGGTGATCTGTGTATACACACACACATTAAAAATGGAAAGGAAGAAGCTGGTATCATTAGCTCTGTTTATCTTTATGTCAGAATCCAGACAAAACTCTTTCAAACTGAGATCTGGTAATCAGAGACTGTCCAGGGTAATATTTCCCCCGAGTGGCTATTAAAGGAGGTTAAACAAAACGTTTTGTGTATTCACCTCAAACACATTGCACTTCAGTCTGACCTAGATAGATCAAAATGTGTTTGGAAGTTAATATGGAGAATCACAGACGAGACACGAGTGGAAGTTACCAGGTGTACTCTGCAGGCTATTGCTTACAGAATTACTGCTTACAGAATTCAGCAGTCTCTATTTTCCTCAAATCTCTAGCAGCTATTAATTTGAAGTTTAATAAATGGTACCTTTCTCCCTTCCACTTCTTTTTGAAAAGTTCGAGCTTGTTTAACTAGATGAAGAATGAAGAAAGGCAGTCTGGTAAAGTGTTCAACAAGGAAAAACAATTTCTGGTGGTCTGGACAATCTTTCTTAATAGTCTAAAAGAAAAACTGGTGGAGGTGTTTCCCCTCCCCCCCCTCCCGGTTTGTGGCATTTAACAACAGAGAAGGCACAACTCACACAGTACCTTTGCTGACACCTGCATGCTGTTCTCTTGCATGTTCATGATGGCTTCAGAAATCTTGACATCAATAGGATCCATGACTGATTCAATGTTGAATGGTCCCTCTAATCTCTCCGCTACCAGAAGCATAGCATCTGTTAAAACACAAAGCAGCCATTCCCTTAAGGAAGGGATACCTTTGGGTGCCTCAGGCAGACCAGTGTTGCCAGCTGTAGGTGTGGAGACAGCACTCCTGAGCAGGAGCCTGTGGGGATGTGTGGCAGCAAGACCATGAAGCCTGCAGGGCAGCTTCCCAGCTGTCAAAAATATCTTTTTCTACTGCTGCCACCACAAAAAGAGGAATAAAGACTGTAAAAGTTAGAATAATTTTAGCTGACGTAGCATTATCAAGCTTGGGGTAAAATTCTTATACACAGCCTCACACAACTTGAAGCAATTAGTGCTCTGGAGAGTGTATTTATGCAATCTCCTTCCGAAGAAAAAATCAGGATGATAGAAATGAATCCCCGGAGTATGTTCTTAGAGTTTGTGTGAGATGATGAAAACTTTGATATGATATATCAGGGTGTTATAATTAAAGCAGCTGTTCTTTCTGACCTTAATGATCTCATTTTCTTGCAATATGAACAGCAAATGAATATTGGATTTCTGCCATAGTATATAGGTATAAACCATGTTTGCCCTGCTACATTTTCAAAATACGTTTGTAAGTTGCATGGAGAAACATATTCTTTGTATGTTTTGAATTAAGAAAAAAGTTTTCTTAATTTATATTAGAGCCCATCTCCAAAATAATTTAAAAGTTTTCAGCATCCAATTAGCTTTAAACAGATGCCACTTGTAACTTAAACATGATAACAAAAATCTTTCTTTGTGGAGAAAGCATGGAGCACCCTGTAGACCCAACAGCAGTGTTTATTAGCTCCACGCTTGGCTGAAAGTCACAGAACTTCGTTCCAGCCTGCGTGGGCATCTTCTTCCTCCCCACAGAAGCACATGTGCATGGAGGTATGGGAAGAGGTGGCTGGTGTCTCAGCCAAGAAGTTGAGACATGCACTCCGAGGGCAACAATATGTTATGTGCTGTCAGTGCATGCCTAAAAATCCCACTGAAATTGGAGTTACTTGGTATGTAGTACCTAAGCACTTCTGCAGCTTTACATGTAATATTTCACAGTACTTCTAGGCTGAAAAGAGTGTAATGCCAGTTATTTGGTGGGGGACATATAGCACTTGTTCCTAACTGTGAGAAGTGGTGAGATGATAGGAAATTGGTTTCAAACAGAGATATTATTTTGCCTACACACTGTTTTAAATTTTTTCCCAGTGGGAAATGGTGAAAACAGGAACTACCTCTGATAGAGGAAACAGTTTTCATACAGACAGAGACACATACATATATGCATGCACACACATATACTTACAAATTCCTGCAATAAGCCATTTTTCCACATGCAAAGAGAATATCTAAGTGTGGACTGCTATAAAGGATTTTCTTCCTCACACACTGAGTGACTTGTATAAAACATTTATGCTTTAGCACTTGGTGAGCAATGTGACCTAGATGCCACAATCAGTACTAGCCATTGTTAGGGCACGGGTCTTGATGGCTGGATTTTGATCATTAAATTCAGGATTATAGTAAAGATTAGGGTAAATGCATAAAACAGTGAAAAGGTGGGGTTTGGGGCTTTTTCTTTTGGTTTGATTTGTAGGAGTAGTCTACAGCTTAAGTTAAGGACAGGTGCCTCTTTGTACAAGTCTAGTGTGGGAACTAGTAGGTTGGACAAGTCCAGTGCTAAGCTCTAGTACATGTTTTGGATCAGGGACTGTGTTGAAACAGCATTCAGTAAACAGGTAGTTGCTGGAGACATCTCATGAGAATGGGTAGTGGCTTGAGTCTACTTGCTGTTTCTTCTGGTGGCATGAGACACTAGCTCTGAATTAAATCTTGAAGTGAAATCTCATATATGTGGCATAAAAGTGCATCATCCTTTATTTCAGAAGAACCACAGCTTTGATTGTAGGAACAGTCTTTCCTCAAGCAAAGCGCCTTCAGCTTCAAAATTAAAAGCTCTAGGAGATGCAAACTAAAAATCTCTTCCTGGCTTAGACAGTTTGTATATTTAGAAAGATATCCTTTAGTTCACCAGCTTGTATTTTCTGAACCTTAAGCCTAGTCTTTATATATATATATATATATATGTCTTTGTACTGGAACTGGGCAGAGGCTGAGGAATGTGGGTAATTCCTGGCTGCTAAAGGTGAGCTTTTTCTTATGTTGGTCTTCTTTCTTTGATATAGTATGGTATAGGTCTGATGGTGAGTTCAAGAACTTGGGTTCGAGTTAAGGTTAGAGTCCAGTATTATATTTTAATCACATGGGCTATAGCTTGATGCTATTGCTGTATAGAAAAAAAAAAGAAAGGAAATGAAGAAGGGAAAAGAAGAGAGCAAGTAAATCCATATTCATTAACTGATGTCTCCTTCTCTGATTTGGAATGAATCAGAATCACTCCAGGCAACTATTCTCAACCCAAATCTGTGGATAAGCTAGCCTGAAGCAGTGAGACTGTGAAACAACAGTAATACTTGCCATTAGAGCCTTGTGACCTTTTACATAGTTTTATATATAAGGATATGGCTAAGGGACCACTGGCTAAGGGAGTATATAATTTGAAATACTGACAGCTTTACTGATGACAGGTACATCTTTGTATCAGCAGTTTGTATTTTTATTTTGGGATTATTGGGACAGGACTAATGCTAAACTAGAGGCCTATAGAGGGACATATGTGAAGAGGAAGAGTGTGAGAAATGGATTAAATGCTATGACAAGAGATGCTTGAAGTGCTGAAATAAAACTGGTTCTTCCTGAAACATTATTTCTGAGGCTGCCACAAGTTGTGCTTCCAGTTAAGGCTCATTTTAGGGATCAGCTCAGACTAGAAGTCTTAGGCAATTGCACGGTTCACATGAATTCTTATACAAATGGAAAACTAATGTTGTTTGAGGACTCATTTTTCCATCAGTTTCAGCATCTGTGTGGGGCCATGGCTGATTTAGCAGTGACCGGGCTGCTGGGTTACTCCTGTTTCCTTCTGGTAGGAGTACTAGAAGCTCAGTTGAGCAAAACAAGATGAGTAAGTGCCACTTCTACGAATGCCAAAATGATTTTGTTAGTCTCTGTCTGACTGAGCTCTTCCTTCTACCTTTTCTCTAACCATCATGTTGTTCATAACATTAAGTCAAACATATCCAGATGATACCTGACAGCCCTAGAGCAAGAGAAGCCTGGAAGAACTTAATATGGTCTTATTATTGCAACTGTGCAGGCCACTTGGGAACACAATCACTACTGTATTTAACTAGCTTCAGTCTACTAATTTTTTGAGTTAGCCCTCAGATTTAAATTAAGACTGAATTTTTCATCCTTAATATTGATTTTTAGAAAGAAACGCCCCACAGCGTTTAAGGTGAATTGCTCCCTTGGAAAATATTTCCTCAGCTCATTAGGTTGAATCGTCTTGTTTGCCAAATCTAACCCTCACTTCAGTGCTAAACCTTATTATTCACTTGTACTGTTCTATATGAACACGTACAATATATACACACCACCTATTCTGTGCAACTGAGTGACATGGAAGTTTTTAGGTTGAATACAGTGAAAATCAGATGAAATATAATGATCTCAGATTTATGTCAGAACAGTCAAAATGCTGTAATGGTCCCTACCAGAAAGCAGCTCTTCAAATCTATCAGCATGTATCAACAAACACGACACTGTTGTCCCAAGTCCTTTTTTTTGTCTCCTTAAAATGTTGTGAATATCATTACATGAGAAGCTGAAAAGATTTCAAATGAAGTTTAGAAAATCTCTATGCCTCAGCCTTGAAATCTTAATTTACAAGAACAGACCCTTGAACTGGAAGAAAGCTGAGCTTAGTTCCCTGTGACTCTGTGTGTATTTAAGAATTTCTCAATCAGCTCAAACAGAAGATATTAGGAGCTTAGTTACTGTTTGTGACATAAAAATCAGAAAACTGATTAATTGACTACCTGGGTTTTTTTATCTTGTTAATATACTTAGACTGTATTGTTTTATTACATGTTTTTTATTTTACCTCTTTTGCATTTTTTCAAATCTACCATGACATCTCTTCCCCCTCTGTATATACTATAGCCCTTGACAAAAAGCTGGCATCTAGTTGCCAGCTAGGGTGAGTGGATCAGGAACTCAGTTTAGGTAAGTAATTCTTGCATTTTGGGTTTTTTAGGGACTTGGAAAGAATAAACATGATTAATTGCTCACTTGAGGACACAGACTTCCAAAACAGTCCTGAGAAAGTACACAGCATATGGCACACCAGATTCACCGTGAGTGCCACTGCTCTTGACCTCTCCTAGATGCATGTTGCTCAGAACAGGAGTGGGGACCTTCCTGATGCAGTTAAACACCCGTGTCTACTGAAGTCCTAGGTTGTAGTCTCAGAGACCCCAGAATGTCTCTGCTGGCTGAGCACAGCAGCTCTCTTTAATTGTTCTGCATTCCCTTGTCCACACCAAGAAACACCACAGGCATTTGGCTTTTAGAAGGACATTATTTTATTTTAAGCAGTATATAAGAAGGATATCCTGCAGAAAGGACACTGATTTATGAGGCATCTGACAAGTGAAAAAAACCCCCCAAACTAGACTGAAATACAAAGTTCTTGTAAGAATAATCATTGCCTCCTTTTGCTTGTCACCTTTCTGTCATCAAGAAAATGCAAGGAGGGTCTGTAGGGAAGACTCAGAAGGCTGATAAGGAAAGACATTTTTTGTGTCTCTGTTAGTTTGGATACGAGATCAGTTTTTGCTTTCATGCACACTTTGCTCTTCTACCTCAAAATTATTAGTGAGGTTCTAGCAGTGGCTGAGCTTTCCTCAGGGATGTCCAGAAAAAGATCTGTGGATGAAGTCTCTATATATGTTGTTTTGTCAGGGAGACAAAGAAAGGTGAAATACTAAATTGCATGTCCTTCACAAAATTTTAAGGTATATTTTGTTTTGGGGAAAAAAAATGGAGGAAGATCTTATCTTAAATTTCTGACTAGGAGTTTTCTATTTTTTTTCTAGTCTCTCCATATGTGGTCTTACATTTACGTAAGAAGAATTGTGAAGCGCTTGTTCACATACTTGCTGGTGAAAGAACGTTAGGATAAATTTTTATTTGGGAAGCTTAGAAGGATTTAATCCATGGATTGCAAATTAGTCAGTTGTAAACAGCCTGAGCAACTTGTTGCAGTTGACTATGACCTTGAGAGTGGCAATGACTGTTTTGGAAAAGGTTATAACTATTGATATGATGGGCTGCAAGGCAGGGATCATTTGGTAGCTTCCCAAGCTTCTGACCAAGGACAAGGGAAGGCAGGAGTTTGGACTGTGTTTACTAGGTCACATAGGCAAAACTCAGTTTTCCATCATGGCACTAAATATAGAATATATAGTGGTCATAAAATCTTTGAAGCATTAGATGGTAAACTAATGAAACAAATTAAAAACTAAAAATTGAAAAGTGAAATATGGGTACATATTGACTTTTTACAAATACAATAACAGTGGAAATATATCCCTGTAATACTCTGCCAAAACTTTTACTGCTATGTTCTGATTTACTAAGAAAATTCAGGAAGAGGGAAGTAAAACTCTACCTCACATTTAAAGGAGGTAAGACTAAGGAAATCAGAGTAAAGCATGGCAGTGATGCCAAAACTGCTGTTCTTCTTAGGGTCCATTCTTCCTTTTTCAAATTATTCATATGAGAACAGTGTATGGTTCTTTTCTGATGAGGCTCAATTGACAGATTTCCTCTCTTAAAACTCATGTTTGCACCTGTGCAAAGGCAAACTCAATATTCCTTTTTGGATATTCAGTTATCAATATCCAGTTAAGCTTCTCTGTGAAGGTATGCAGGGAAATGACTAGTCCTTGCTTGAGAAAAACATGAGAAATTTCTGTAGGTGGGGTGAAACTTTTCTGGAGGTAAAAAGTGTCAGCATAGGCAGCTGAACAAAACAGGAAGCAACGGGGAAAAGGTACCTGGGATTGTTTACATGGAGGAAAACAAGGGCAAAGAAAGAGATGGATTAAGGTGAGGTGAGGAAAAAGC
Organism: Empidonax traillii; assembly: GCF_003031625.1. NCBI lineage: Eukaryota > Metazoa > Chordata > Aves > Passeriformes > Tyrannidae > Empidonax > Empidonax traillii. The sequence goes on along the minus strand of NW_020955334.1, from coordinate 250,594 downwards.
TTGGGAATTTTGGGGGAAGAGAGCATATGTCCTGCCAGCAAACTTAAGGCTGATGGATGATCTGCTAAGTAGGAGACCAGCCGCAGGGAAGACCTGACACTTGGGTTAGGGGTACAGGGTCTGGATAGTCATGAGGTCCAGGCTGTGGTTCAAGGGAGTTGGTTTAAGAGCTGGATGCATAAATAAATGGGTCTGTATGCATTTCCCTAATGAACTGCCGCAGTTGCAGTCCGACAGGGATCCATTCACCCTCTCATCCCTTCTGAGCTTACTATTTCTGTAGATCTTCCTGGAGCATGGAGTTCTTCAAAGGAGTAGTGGAGAAGGATGCACTCCTGAAGGTGCCTCCCTTTACACAGTACAACCAAGATGTGGAAGACTCCATTTCAACTTTCTTTTATGTCAATTTCCATTTACCTGCTGGAAAAAACACACTAACTACCTCTGCTATTCTTAAGTGCCCAATAATTCTCATTTCAAAGCTGTTTCTAATGAATATTTAGCTACTCATCTGGACAGAAAGACTGGTCTCTATCTTAACATTTAAGGCACATAGTTAAGAAGGTGTGAATCCAGTTTTCTGGCTTATCTTTGTAGTGCTGATGCCTGAAGGATGATGTAATCAGTACATCAAAAGTTCTTTCAGGAGGAACTGGAATTCAGAATTGTCCCTGCCAGGTTAATTACCAACTAATTAAAGAGGCAAACTTTAAAAATGCATGTAGATAATCAGATCTAGTATTTTATTATCTATGTTTAATTTCAGTTTTATGAATTTGTAGATTTAAGAATTAAAATGTGGGGTTTGATATTTCTGGTCAGCTATGTAGCCATGTTCCTTCATTACAGTATCAGTTACTCTTCCCGCAAAAAAAAAAAAAAAAAAAAAAAAAAAAAAAAAAAAAAAAAAAAAAAAAAAAAAAAAAAAAAAAAAAAAAAGGAAAAAATAATTGTCAACAGTATTAATAAACTTAAGTTTTCCATAAGCAGTTCTATAATAATGGAGAATTTTCCATCACTCCTGCTAGGTTTGTATCTAACTGTCTCTTATGTAGAGTAACTCAAGAAATTAGTTTAATATCATGTATAGTATATGTATGAAAAAGTTATTGGCATGCAGTTGTCATCTTTTTGCATCTAATAGAAACAAAATGAATTTTGTTGAGTGAACTGCAAGTTCATTAGAGTTTTCTTGATCATTTCACATAATGTAAATTTTTCTTCTGTGTATTGAAAAAAATGACTATAAAAATTACTTTTCTTCTTTGTCTTTCTATAACTTTGATTAATTCTACATAATTTAGTACACTGTTATTAGATTTTTATTTTTATTCATGTACACACAAAAAATAAAATACCAAGGACTAGGCACAGTGGTAATCCCTGTCTACTATTCTTATTTTTCCACTATCATATAGTATCTGAATGCAAGTTTTTCTTCTGAACTGGACTTTTAACAAATGTTGTAGCTAAATGTTGAGGATTCTGTTTGAATGTTTGACATGCATCCATTAATAAAATGTAATACATTTGTAAAATCTTTGTCTTATTGCTGTTTCCATATGCCAAGAGATGCCACAGAAAATGTTAGTAAATAAAAGAACCCCCGTTGATGCATGCCTGTGTGCTACCTGCTATAAATTAAATTTTTATCAACACAGACTAGTGTTCTTTCAAGATAGTTGGAGTTTGAAACACTAAAAAAAAAATCTATCTTTCTGACTCTTTCTTGATGAGATAGGGTCAAATGGTTGAAGATAACAAATCACAGTCTGAAATTTCCTGTTTAATGGGTCCTTTCCTCAGTAAAAAATTCCTGGGTGTAGAGCTTGCATTATCTTGGTACAGTCCAGACATTAGAACCTCAAAGACCTTTTCAGCCCTTCTGATACCTATGCAGGGTTACTACCCATGGTATAAATTCTCTAGAGATCTGTGTAGACAAATTTTAAAATAGATTTATTATATTCTTCTCACTTTTTTAAAGAAAACTACTTCATTGTCTGCTGTACATCAATATCAGAATATTTTTCCAGTTATGTGGTGTATTTTTTCTGCTTCTTAATTTGACTCAACTGTCTCTAACAAGCTACTTCACATAATCTTAAACATTTATATTCTTTTCTTGGTTTTTACATCCCTCAGATATATGTAGACATTTATCATATATTTTAGTTTGTGCTCAGTCGTACTTTCCATGCTATTTTTCTTACTCTGTGTTTTCCTCAGGTCTTTTCCTGGTTTCTTTATTTCCTTTAAAAGAGTTCTCTGGTATTGTGGTGTCTAGAACTAATTAAAGTTCTAGAGCTGGATCTCATTAGTGTTGTTTTGCAGAGGTCCTTTTTGGCCCATATGAAAACTACCTCGATTCCCTTGATGCACTGATTTCCTTATTCCCTTCATCACAAGTGATTTATAATTCATATTTCCCATGTCAGTCCTGACATATTCTTCAAGTGTCTCCTCATATTGAGAATTTACAGTGAATATATTTTCTAAACTGTTTTTTTCCTTCCCTACTTATGTTTATAAATTTTGTGCAGTAGAACCTTTTCCAACCTTGACAGAACTTATGGTACATTTTTGAAAACATAATTAATGAGCTGTCAATTATGTCTTCTTGAAAAGTGACATGTATTTTACTTTATAAGAAGTTTGTTACCAAAAACTTTTTGTTATTTCGAGAAAAACTTCACCCTTTAGCAGTGTCTAATCAATGCATAGCATAGAATAATAGAATCTTATCATAGAATGGCTTGTGTTGGAAGGGACCTTAAAGATAATTTAGATCCAACTCCCCTGCCATGGGTAGCGAGACCTTTCATTTGAATGCTCAAGCCCCATCCAATTTGGCCTTGAACGCTTCCAGTGATAGGGCATTCACCACTTCTTTGGGCAACTTGTTCGGGTGCTTCACCATTCTCACGGTAAAGAATTTCTTCCTAATGTCTAATCTAGACCTACTCTTTCAGTTTGAAGCCATTGCTCCTGGTCATGTCACTACATACCCTTGTAAAAAGTTTCTTTCACAGTCTTTCTATGAATAAGTGTGGTGGTGTCTATGAATTTAATTTCTTCTGTAAAAACCCAGTTTAAACCTAACAGACTTACATTCTTATTCGCAGTTTACCACCTTACGGAAGGACATTTGTCCTCATTGTATTTTTTCTTTTCCTTGAATAATTTTTTTCTCTGTCAGTCTCTCTCTCTGCTGATGGATGTAATGCATCTTCAGTGCTGCAATAAGATTATTAATAAATTTTTAGCGATTCTTTGGGTTAAAAGGATCCAGTGGGTGCCCATCTAGATGACAATGTTGGAAAACTTGACAAATAAAGGCTGAACGAACTGGGTTTGTTAAGCCTACAAAAGTTAGGGGAGATCTCATCAATCTTCAGAGCCTAAAGGGCACCCTATTATCAAAAATTCAGCTATGTGAACCCATGACAGATAGAGAGAAGATGGTTAAACTACCCATGGAGTGGCAGAAGAAGAAGACAAAATGGGAACAGGTTTCTTTTTGTGTATAGGAAAAAAATCACCACTTCAAAATTAAACCCTGGAATAGGTCAGCCAAGGATGTGATGGAATTTCTCTTACTGAAAATATTCAGACTTGGCTCCGTAGAGTCCTGAAAAACCCAATCTAGGGGCTTCAGTTGCAGGAAGGTCTCTACACGTCCCTTCCTAAGGAAGACTTTTCCTGTGATTCTGTGGTTGGGTTTCAATTATTTTCATCTATCTAAAGTCAAGCTTGCAGTCTGAGTTCGTTGTAGAAAGCTTAGACTGGGATAAGTTTTGTTCTAAAGATATTTTTAACAAACTCCACAGGACCCTCCACCTAAGACCTTACTGTTGCTACCTGTTCATAAACAATCTGGGACTGGGGGTAAACAGTAACATGAAAAAACACACTGGTGTTACTGTTGAGGACAGTAAAGATGAAGACTATCCTAGAAAATCTGAGAAGGACTTCATGCTACTCAGTGACTGAGCAATAAAATGGAATCAAGTCACGGGTATAAGAAAAAACAAAATAAGTTCTAACATCTTTTAGGCAATGAAGTGTTCTGAGACGACCATTGTCACTCAAACCAAGCATTTCAGTTCATATTACCACAGTATTGGTTTAACAATCCTTAGAAAACCTCACACTGAATAATTGGAATAACTAAAGAAGGAAAAGATCACCAAAGAAAATATGTTTATATTCATGAATAAATCTACAGTGAAATAACATCTTGGATACTGCATTGCAGGAGAATTGGTAAATTTAAGCTTTAAAATATGATACAAATCAAAATTTAACATTCTAAAATCTTGAATTAGAAGTCAAACTGTGGGTAACATGGGGTCGTGTTAAGGTTCATTGCTCATTCCCGTACAGGAAAGGAGGTGTAGAATATGAAACTGGAGGATCACATTTTATTAATTTGTTAATGTTAAAACAAAGATACCTTGCTAATTCCAAGACCATATGGCAAATTTCTTAGTGTTGCCATCTTTTCAGAGAATATCTGGATGATCATCAGTTCCTTTGGTAAACTCAGCCTTTATTTCGTCTGAATCAAAGAAAATCTTTGCCCCACTTTTATGAGGGAAGCCACAATTGCTATTAAGGTCTGAAATTCCCCTGGTATAAGTGCCAGGTTTTTGAATAGGCATCCTATGAGTAACATCTTTCCTGATACTTTGTCAGTAAGATGGCTTTGTGTCTTTCCTTGCCATGAATAAACAATCAACCTATGACTATCTTTGCTGGCATGAATCCATCCCAATGGAACAGCTCTTAAGGAGGTGTCACACACAGTTGCACAGAAAAAATTGATTTTTGCCTTTCATTTTATTGATTAATATAGAAATGTACTGCGGATATCTCATTGCATTTAAAAGTCTGCCACTGTGCAGAGAATTTTGAGATGCCTAACAGCATTTTCTCCCAGTGAATCTCAACACAGGAAATAAAAATGGTGTATTTTTTCCTCCACAGATAAATGTTTGAATCCCAAGTGATTGCATACATCAAGGTTGTCACAAATCAATACAGTTGGTATGACTAATCTATTTATTGTTTTGACATTCCTCTTGAAGAGCAGTTTCTCTATGTTTGCCTAGCTGCACTAACTATATTATGGGGATGAAACAGAACTAATCAATAGGATAGGGGCAACATTGTAAAAATCCTACACTTGAGCATGTTAATTCTTCTAAATTATCTGTGTGTCCTGATCTTTTAAATGATTGGGAAATCAAGAGTAAGAATGTTTGTCCAGTCTAGAGAAGATCAAAGTAGTATAAAAAGTTAATGTTCATCACACAAGGCCACTTGCCTGATATGCTGTAATCATCATAAATAATAATAACACAGAGACACTTCTTTGCAGAAAATAAAAGGCCTGTTCTCACTAAAACTTTCACAGTAGGAAAAATGCCTTTAATTGGGGGTGAAAAACTTAAAAAAAGTAGAACATTGTCCACAGCAAGATTGCTGTCTGGCTGGACTGCACATTCATCAGGCTACCAGGCCAGTAGCCAGGGAGCCATTGTATTAATTCTCCCTCAAAATTTTTGATTATCTAAAATGAACATTTTCCAATTAAAAAAAAAAATCATCTAACAGCTCCAGCTTCATCCAAGGGGGATTTATGAACATGAATTAACTTTATTTCCCCATAAGACTGCTGAATGTCATAAAAACAGACTGGGAAATCTAGGGAGGCATGGGGATGCTCTGGGATCTTAAACTCTGTAACTCTGAGTTTTAACCTATTCTTACAGTTCTAAGCTTTTAGTTGAACAGTCCTCTCTGGTTCCCTGAACATTAAATGTGGAGATGCAGTCAGCTCTGGAGACCTCTGGGGGCAGATTCCTTCCACCCAGTTTGTCTAGGGATTAAGTTTGCTGTGAATTTATTCACACTGGATCCCCTCTTTAGCAGCTGCCCTGCTAAAGTAGCAGGTTTGTGCCTCTGCATTCAAGAGGCTCCACAGCTCTGTCTCACCCTCCATACCCACCTGAGCTCCTCCTCTGTCACAGACCTGTGTTTGACACCAGTTTTCACGCAATTCCTCATCTTTCTGAACATCTACTTAATCCAGGTCCTCTGTTTACTCAAATAACAAATGTTGATGAAATTCTGCTAATTCCGTTGATGTCATTCAGCTCTACCTCTGGCATATTAACACCGATTTCATTGCGTCTCCTTTCACCTGAAGCTGACTGCTATCATCCATATACCCCACCTTCAGGTGGTTTCACTCTTGTGAACCCCATCCTGGAGTACTGCATCCAGGTCTGGGGCTCCCACCGTAAGAGACACGGACCTGTTGGAGTGGGTCCAGAGAAGGGCAATGAAGTTGGAGTTGTTCAGCCTGGAGAAGAGAAGGCTCCAGGGAGACCTTAGAGCAGCATTCCAGTAACTAAAGAGGGACTGCAAGAATGCTGGAGAGGAAATTTTCACAAGGGTATGTGATGATAGGACAAACAGTTGTGACTTTAAACTGAAAGAGGTTAGGTTTAGATTAGATATTAGAAAGATAATTTTCCTATGAGAAAACATACCCTAATTTCCTGTGAGGGTGGTGAGACACTGGAACAGGTTGCCCAGAGAAGCTGGGAATGCCCCAGCCATGGAAGTGTTCAAGGCCAGGCTGGATGGGGTCCTGAGCAACCTGGTTTAGTGAAAGGTGTCTCTGTCCATGGCAGGGACATTGGAAGTAGATGATCATTAAGGTTGCTACCAATACAATCCATTGTATGATTCTATGATGGTTTCTTTTATAGAAGCAAGTTAGACAACCTGCTCTTTCAAAGGTGAGTTGCACAAATGGAACTAGAACAAGTCTGTTTTTTGGTGACGTTTACTCAAACTATGGTACAGAAATATTTATTTTGATTATTTCAAACATTTCTCTCTATATGGAAATAGAACAGCCAATAAATTCAATTTACCTCTTGCACTAACTTCATTGCTTAACTTTTTTATTTGTTTATTTTCTTCTGCAAATACTGGTGTGTTTGGTGTAAGTTTACATAAATATTTGTAGAGGAGTTTCCATTCCCAAACAAATTATTGTGTCTGTGTTTCAGATGAATTTGTTTAGCCCAAAATTTCTTGACAGAAATACAACACATAAAAATTTTAATAAAACATCAGTCACTTAGATGTAAAAAAGATATGATATGAAAAGACAGTTCTTACTTTTCTCTTTTGTTTGATAAGGAGGAATCTCACTAATTTAAAATGAAAGAGAGTCTTGCAAGGAAAGAATACGAAATACTTCCATACCTCTACTATGCCTCTTACTACAAAGCTTTTCCTTCCTTCTTTCCTAAGGAAAGTCTAAAATATCTGATCAAGGACTGAAAATATATTTGCTGTGAACTAAGTGGCCAGTTACCAAGAAAAAAAAACAACAACAAACAACAAACAAAACATGCCAGATTGTCTATAACTCATACTTGTGGTTTCCTTTAGTGTAAATGGTTCAGTAGAACTGAAAATCCACTTCTGTTTATAAAAGCTGTTCTTTGAAATGTAGTGAATAATGATTGCACTCATGACATGACTGCATGCTTCTGGATGGCTGCCTGAAGCAACAACAAGGGACACAACAGTGTTCACGTGCCTCCTCAGGCACTTTCTCCTGTCCTTCTGCTATCCTGGATGGAATATACAGTCTGGATATCTACATGGAGTAGTGAAAAAGAGGACTTGGATGTTATGCATGGAGGAGATAACTTCTGAGAAATTCTAAATGAGAAAGCAGTGTCAGAAGACTGGCCAACTGTGCCTGCCTGATCAGGATGCGGTCACAAAACCTGTTAAAGCCAACTGAAAAAGGGACTTATTCTCCCCCACACAACTCAGGACAAAATTTTGTCCTGCTCTATGCCAGCTGGTGCTCAGGGAATATAGAAACAGATGCAGGGAAGGATGGAGGTGGTTGGAAACAGAATCCCGTTTTTAAGCAGATTATTTTTCAGCAGGGTGTAATCTACTGCAGAGCAGACAAAAAGATGTTGGGAATGGGAAGGAGCTTGCCTTACAAAGGCAGCTTGTGTTAGCATTGTTTTTACAAGTACTCAGACTAGTGTTGCCATCTGCTTCAGGGGTTTGCCAGGAGTTTGCAGGAAGAGGTGACTGCAGGGTTAGACAATGGATGAACCAGAGGCACACTGGGTGGGTTGGAAGGCTCTAACCAGGATGAATGAGTACCAGACTTCCTCTGTAGCATCAAGAGCAGTTCTGGAAAGGGATGTGCATGCTGCATGGAAAAGTATTTCAGAGGGATGTAGTGGGAATAGCATATTGGAGAGAGGCTGCTTTGCTGAAGTTGAAATAGAGGACTGCCATGGTGCTGGAAACTGTAGCCAAAGCAGAACTATTACAGCACTGGGAGTCAGCAGCAAAAGATGGGCCACATCAAAGGATTCATAGAATGGCACCAGAGCACTATGACAACAGCTCCAAGAATAAAGTTCTACCCTGTATCTGCTTCTCAGTTTTGTGCTTCTCAGTTGGGTTCCTTCTGTGCTTCTGCTATACTTCTGACCTCTGTTACTCTACAGTAACCAACAAGTGCTTTGAAACTGCTTAGGAAGTTCTAAATGCCTCCACAAAACAAACTAAAAAGAAAATATCAACATTAAAATGACATCTTGATATGTCAAGGCATGTCATGTATGCCTTTCAGTGAATGCTGGATATAAAAATAAATTATTTCTAGGACAAAAAGGTGCCCATAAATTATTCTTGTTTTAAACAGTAAATAGTTTCTAGTCCTTTTTATTTTGTGGAAAAGCAGGAAAGTATAACAATAAGTGTTGATTGGGAAAAGCATAAAGAGTTATGCACCAGCTTGTGTTCATTCCAGCTCCCTACCTTTGCATGCTTGAGAAATTGGTGAGCAGGTTGTGATAGCAGATTGATGGGTTCTCCTGGATGATTAGGAAAGAAAAATCTACAATACAGGGGAAGAATGGGGCAATCTCAATCCTTTTCACACTGAAGAACATAACAATTATTCATGGGGACAGAGGCCATTAAAGACTTACTTATTCTGAACTTTTTTTTTTTGGTTCAGTTAAAGGCAGACTTTTATCTTTATTGTCATTTATGATACATCTAAGAATTTCTGGTGTGTGATTGCTTTGTAGAGCTTCATGTTGTTTGAAAGAATCTAATTTCTTAGATAAATACTGCCATTATGCAGTTATTTATCCCTTTACCATTAGGGCATACTCTTTGATTAGTAGTGCTACAATTTGGTTGCCATAGAGATTGCACTGTGTTGTGCATATTCTTGACAATCAGACAAAATACCCTTGTTCACATTCAGCTTCATTGTTTCACACTTAACTAGCCAGTTTATATCAATCACTTGCTCACACTCATCCTGAACTCTTAGATAAGTCATTAATAAAAAAAAAACATGGACCTTCAAGTGCTTTGCATTTCTTTCCTTTCTCTTGAAAGTGAACCATGCTGTACAGGTATCTCCAATTCCATCTTACCCAAGCCACTGCTTGATGGTATGGGAATAGAGCTAATGACAGCCCAGACTTAAGTATACACCATCTTGTCTGTTCCTACTGGTTTCCTGCAGTAAGCATACTTTAGAGGAAAGAAAAAAGCCTCTGATAGCAATTGCATTTTTATCTCTTGGTTACAGATTGAAAAAATTCCCAGATATTGCTGGAAGTTTTACATTGCATTTAATTTTGTTTCAAAATTAAGAGTAATTTCCTTCACATCCCATTTTCCCCCAAATATCATGCGCAAATTGGATGCAGTCACCAGAAAGACATTTTATTTAACAAGAGTTTAATGGAGTTTGAAGTAAGAGAATAAATAGACACTTCTTTTATTCCAGATAGGGAAGTATAAGAGACCACATATCCAAGGCTACCGAGTTACTGGGTAAAAGTATTTGTTTCCATAACAAATTAACAGAAGACAGGTGTCTTCCATCCCTTAAGCTTTCTATAAAAGCCTTCTCTGCAGTGCACTACAAGGCAAGTGGACGGCAAATATTTGTTTATTTCAGTTAAACCAGGAAAAAAGTACCTCTAACAGAGGGAGGGACACTGAAAGTGCCTCACATCAGGTTTGTCTCCCAGAAGAGAGTTGTTAGTAATGTCAACAGATGAGCCAGGGTTCTAGTGGAAAATGCAGCAGACAGCATAAATCAGACTAGGAATGAGAACATGGAGTAGGGCTGTGTTATGGGAATAAATGTCTTGCAGCTGTTAAGTAAGGCATTTCTTACCAAGAGCTGATGAATCCTGCAGCACAGAAACAGAACAGAGGACTTTCCCCAAGTAACAATCCATCTGTCTTCTTGTAACAGTTTTAAAAAGCTTAACACCTTTGTTTTAATGCTGTTCTTATTTCATGTTTCATGCTGTCCCTAATGAACTATTAAGGGCATGTCATGAGATCGTTCCTTCAGCTGTCATAATTTATTTTGAAGAAAAAGATCAAAGAATTATAATTGCAAAATCTGCTCTGATTCAACTGTTACTTAAAATGCGCAGTGAAGGTTGATGAAATAATTCCTTCTTTATAATGACTTTGGTGAGATCAGTTTTCATAATTTTGTAGGGTTGTGATTTACGTGTGCACAACTGTTCACACGTGAACAAACATGTACATTTGCTATCATGCATACAAATTTCATAATTGAAAGTGCACGTAAACAAACCCTTTAGACACACAGATCTGGCTTCAAACACCACTATCTATTTGCTAGTTGCTAGTACCAAGCTGTGGCAAATAAAAACTACAGTGCATTTATGAATTTTTGCAGAAACTTCCAGCTCTGTAAAAATACAGGCCTAAAAAGCCACTTGGTGTCCATTTGTTGCTATTCACAGTTTGGCTCAGATCTGTTTAAGGAAGAAAATCTAATGAAATTTATTATTCCAGTCTTTTGCTAAATTTATAATAGATGAAGGACAGGACAAGACAGATTTATACATCTGAAATGGCATATTCTGTGCATTTGCAGGACCTGATTATTTATGCTGCTTAAAACTGACCGGCACGTGAGTCCAGCAAAGAAACTGATCAGAGAGTTGGGTTTTCGTCCCTGGATAATTCAAGAATTTTGCAAATGCACTTTTGGCTTGTACATTATAATGATTTACAACTACTACACACAGAAAGGGGAAACACTACAGAAAATAACGAGATAAATTATTTAGTGTTTTCAGCTTCATAATTTGCAAAATGGAGCAATTATCTGCTCTAGTTCCACACATTGCAGGATGGGGCAGTGGGAAAGCTCTCCAGTCAGGTGGCAGAACATTCCCTGCCTCATAATGGAGTAGCCATAATAGCTTGTCAAACACCTGCTTAGGGCTGGGAGAACATCAGGTATCTGGTCCTGAGTCAGAGTAGTCTGAGTTGCATTACTGTGGGGATCTCCATGTGGGTAGCCTTGCATGGCAGGGCTGAGCCAAATAATCCATGTGACATTTATTTGCACACTGGCAAAGGTGCATGTGTGTATGAACCCAGTCCTGCACCCTTAAAGCAGAGCCCCACAGAATCACATACATCTACATTCAAATTGGTAAAACTTTAAAATGGAGATGACATCATAAAATCATAGGATACCAGGTTGGAAGGTTCCACACAGGTGATCTGGTCTAACCTTTCTTGACATTAGCACAGTCTAGACCAGATGGCTCAGCATCCTGTCCAGGCAAATCTTAAAAGTGTCCAATACTGGGAAATCTACCGCTTCCCTGGGGATTTTATTCCTACGGCTGATTGTTCTCATTGCAGAAAATTGTCCTCTTGTGTTCAATTAGAATCTCCCCAGGAATAATTTGTACTCATTATTCCTTGTCCTTTCGATGCAAGTACTTGTAAAAAGGGAGTCCATCTTTGTATCCTCCCTGTAAATACTGGAACATGGTGACAAGGTCTCCCCTAAGCCTTCTTTTCTTGAGGCTGAAAAAACCCAGTTCTCTCAGCCTTTCCTTATATGGCAGGCTTCCTATATTTGGCATATCTGGTTAAATTTTTTCAGTTTTTTTTAGACAAACTAATTTTTGCCATGAAGCTGCTTTTGTCAGCACTTTTGTTACTCAGGCCAGTTGGGAGCTGAACAATGATCCAGCTGGGAGCTGAACAATGGTCTGCTGCCCAATGCATAGCTCTCAAAAGACCATGTCCAAATGTGTATAAAAATTAAGCCATTATGTCCTTATGGATGTTAATTAGTAGCCATACTGGCAGGGAAGGGAGAAGAAGTCCTCACCTAACTTTTCCTGCTCACTGAGGTTTACAAAATATAGAGTTCTGCATTTTTTCCCCTTCAGTGGGTTTTCAATGAAAAAAAAATACTGTAATGTAAGCAGTGAGTTGAGCAATGAGCTCTGGTGCATATCAGTGCATGCAGAACCTTTGCAGGCTGGTGTGCATTTGTCTCCAGCCAAGACTGCAGAGGGAATGCTGTGGTTGTTCTATGTGATAGCAAAATATCCAAACCCTAATTATGTAATACGACCTTGATTCGGAACTAGTTACAGGTCTGGTATATTGGAATAATTCCAGAAATGACTCCATTATTTTTTAGAAAAGTTCCAGACAAAATGTAATGCATCAATTCTGCCTATGATAAGCAATTTAGGGCTGTGAAAAGGCTCAGAGAGAACAGTCCCAAGCACTGATAGATTGCTTGTGTATTATCCCTACTGATTACAGAACACTGCATCTGGATAAGTACTTTCACTTTGAAGATACAAGGCTCAGACTTTGATCAAAATGAATTAAATGCTTACTCTGCAACACTTTCCCAACTGCAGGCAAAGACAATGCAAGCAGGAGCTGTAGCTGTGATCCATGTGCAATGGGAAGGAAGAGTTAAACTTGAGGATCTTAAGGATATTTTCCAACCTAAACAATTCCATGACTCTATGAGGTCAAAAGGAGAATTGTGTCACCAACACGAATGTCAAACATCAGTTAGACGTGATTTTTTCTATTTGCATTTTAAAGTCATGAGTATTATAAAAATACCAATTTTCTTGCAACGCTATGATAGTGTAGGCACAGAGCAAGTACGTTTCTTTAGTAATGAAATGAGAATTAATACCTTGGGCCAGTACAAGCTGCTGCTGCATGTTTCTCTTTGATGCAACACCCTAGGAGCCCAGTTGCAGAGGGGCATCTGAAAGGCAGGAGCCCTGGGCATTAGCTACCTCTGACTATTGCTGCCCAGTGACCCGAAAAGCAAGTGGCTTCTGGCTGGCAGTGGGAAATGCTGTTCATAACGTTGGCTATTTCTTCATGCCTTCCTCTCCCTCAGTGGCCTTCCCACAAGCATCAGGGCTGTGAGCAGTGCTGTCACTCTCCTGAGCACTCTGTGCAGTGAGACCCCAGCTCTTCCTCAGCAGGAATCTCTGAGTGTTCCTCATGCTCGGCTCATGACCAAACCCCAGCAGCTCAAGCCCACCTTCCCACATCACCAGACCAACCCTTCCATGTGTGAGGCTGTAACTCAGAGCTCAGCATTGCTACAGCTTTGCAGTGGCCCTGGTGCAATCACCCAACACTCAGCACGGAGAAGTCAGGGGAATCTCCTCAAGTCACCACTTGAGACTGATAGCTGACACATGGTGCCTCCCTGCACACCCCTGCTGAGTCCAAACCTCTTATACCTCTTCCTCCTCCCTGTCTCATCTCCAGTTTTCTGCTCTGGTTTGATTTATTCTGCTTAAACTTAGGCATTGAACTGAAGTACCTGAGTTTGAAACTGAACTAAATCAATGTGTGTATTAAAAAATAACTGACCCTAATGACTGCATGGAGCTATTTTCCTTTTATTTTAGTGGTCATTATTTAGCAGCCATGCTTGACTGTACAAATAAAGCAATGCTATCACTGTTTGAGCTAAGTTAGCGAGATAGAAGTGCAGTGGGAGAACTGTGAGAATGGGCTGCTCAGCAAGGCAGTGGCAGGCAGTAAGTCAGCTGCCTTCTTGATTTTTCCTGTTAAATGACATCTTTATTCATAGGCTAATTTGTTATGCAAATTGTTAAGTGAAAACCAAGTTTGAAAATAACATGTGCCCTCCTTCTTTCATCAGGTTAGTTCCCTCTTCAAAAGATAATGGGTGGGTTTTTGTTTTTTTTCCCCCCCCCCTTCCCAGAAGAAACAGCTACTACTCTGAAAGAGTTGCAGCCTCTGGGTTTCAAATAATTAAAATTTCTTTCCTTCCTTTTTCTCTTCTTCTATTATCTGTTAGTTAAACGTAGGCTAGGTAGAGAATAAAGAAATAAAAACCATTGCAAACTAATTTGCCATGTAGATACTCACTTTTCTGCTATAGATTCAGCTGCTTCCTTAAATCCTCTGGCTTTTTCTGGTGTTGTCCCCAACAAGAGGACTAACATCACATATGATTACCTTTAAAAGAGTAAAATCAGCCCTTCTCAGAAGTGTTATTAGTATGATTATTTTTGAAGGAGGATATTAGAAGCAGAGGCGTTGACTAGAGGAAATGGAGGGGTTCTAAGGGAATATAGTACAGGGATGTTCCTTTCAAAATGGGTGTACTGCAAATTGCAGAGATAATTTCTATAAAAAATACATAAAACCACTCAGTAGCCTTTTGAAGACTCTTAAATTTACTCCACACTGAAATATAGAGGAGAGAGATAGTCAGGGCTGTAAGGGCTTTATCCAAGGTACCCAAGAACAAAGCTCTGGAATGTGCATCTGTACATCAGCAAGATTTTTTATTTACTTTAGTTGCTGTAAAAGCGTCATGGAAATTGTTCCATTGCTGACTGAAGGTAATTTGTTTGATAATACCTACTACATGCAATTTTGATACTGTTTTCCTTAGACAATGAAATAAAGGTATATAAAAAATGCTACAGAATGACACAAGGTTATATTCTGGGAAAAATTATAGAGAAACTCGATCTCTTTAACTCTTTTTAGTATTTGAATATTAAACTGCAACACTTTTAGCTTTGAACACATACATAAAAAGCCATCCTAAGTTAAGTATCCAGTTTGCACAGAAAGTTTAGCTGTCCAGTGAAAAAGTTTAGCTGCAGTGGGTGCATTTATTCTAGCATTTTGGTGCAGATCAAGATTACTCTTTCTAAGCACATTCCTTTCCTGTCCTTACTTAATGTGCTTTGGTTCACTTTGCAGTGTGGACTCAGGACACACAAACTGGATCCTTTTGAATGGAAGCTGCATGGGAAGATGTACGTCAGGATGGCATCCATTATATTTCCAGCGTCACTGGACACTGGTGCCCAGGAAAAGGGTAAAGCCCTGAAATGTGTATGCTGCAGATATCAGGTTCTCTGCACCAACCAGTTTGCTTTGCAAATCTTTCCCTGTTGGTCTACAATTCTGGCTGATGCAAAACATATCTTCTGTACACAGAATTTGTTTTTCAGTCAGTGGGGAGACGTGTCAGCAGAGTCCTGTGGAGGGACATGCCTGCCTGCCGAGCCCAGACACTATAACCAGTCTGGCAAGATTTCTTCTGAGAGGTTTTTGGAACCACATTCTTCACTGTCTAGATAAGAAATATAATTGTTTATGCCAGGAGCTAAATCAATACTTAAAGTTTGGGTGAAAGTTGTGATGAAATGTAGTTCAGCTTCCTTACTGACAGCTC
>NW_020955334.1:214401-234716 GCF_003031625.1 Empidonax traillii | reverse complement strand
GCCTGCCGAGCCCAGACACTATAACCAGTCTGGCAAGATTTCTTCTGAGAGGTTTTTGGAACCACATTCTTCACTGTCTAGATAAGAAATATAATTGTTTATGCCAGGAGCTAAATCAATACTTAAAGTTTGGGTGAAAGTTGTGATGAAATGTAGTTCAGCTTCCTTACTGACAGCTCTGCTATTCAACTCTCTTTAACCAACTAATTATTTTGAGCATACATGTAGACTGATATTTTTCAAAAAATATTAATATGTTGATTTGCCTCTTAACTCTTCTTTTATGTGTACAACAGATCAATAATACAAGGGAGATTCTTCTCCTTTCCAAAGAAAAAACTCATGAACTAAAACTTCCTTCAGCATGTATTGATGATCAGAAAATAAACCCCTTTTCACAGGGTTTCAGTTATTACTTTTGATTTATACTTATGTTTCATCCAAAAAGTTTTACATATGTTGCATTTTTAAAGCTGCCCTCAGATACTCTCCTATTTCTGTAGTGCCCTACTTCTCTCTCTCTCTCTCGATCTCTCTCTTTTTATATGTACATATAAATATTTTATGGAAAACAGATGGTCTGGTAAAGTTGCTATCCACTAAAAAGGCAGAAGATGAAACAGAATGGATCATATTATTCCCTAACTTATACTCATAAAATAATTCTATTAACATCAAAGTGGGCACTTAAAGCTGCAGGATTTACCTCCATCTATTGAAGTGAGTTACCTACACACAGCCTAAATCATAATAATTGTTCTAGGATGATAACTGTAGTTAACCAGGGAAACCTTGAAAGAAGAGGACAGTGTGTAGCCAAATGGTGTTTATACATGATTAAAGAGCATAAATATGGGTTGAAAGGGGCACTACCTTTCTCTTCCCCTGTTTGTTCGTCAAGAGATGGTGACCTTTCATTCTGCGTATTGAAAGGTCTTACAAGTTGGGGACTCTTAGGAGTGCAGATCTGTGTTGATCCTACTTGTGTCAGAGAATGATGGAGGCTTGCAAGCCAACTTTTAAGTTCCTGGTATTTCAGTAAAAAGTGCTCTAAGGTAATAAATGATCAAAGACCAGCTTCTTTTCTTTATAAACAGTAAGTGTATCTCTTTGTTGGTTCTAATCTGAGGAGCTACCCTGAGGGCAATATAGTCTCTCTTTTCTCTGCGCAATGCCAACTGGACGTTCCACGAAAAACCTGGAGAAGTTTGAAAATTTGCTGTGAGACAACATCCTCTGAAATTAGGACACATAACAAGAAATAATCACTGTAATAAATGAAGTCACTACTTGTTTCATGGTCTACTCAAATGTTACTTAAATTTGAATTTTCTGTCAACTGACCCTGCAGAAGTACATCAGCAATATGAGTTGATTCAGGGAAAGAATGATCGTTGTTCTGTTATGGAAATATCTTCTACCATACCCTTATTTCATCACAGAAACAAATGGAAATAGCCTTTCCAAACCAACTATGTTAAATACAGCATTAAGAGTTGAATAAACTCCCTTTTATCCTTTTAAGCTTTTGGGTGAAAAAAGTTTTTTAACTCTTGTGGGCTTTCCATACTTAAGTTGATTTTCTCTTTTTGTGGGGAGAAATGTATGGGGTGTGGGGTGCCACTATTATAACTCTTCTTAAAATGAGGGAACTAATTTTATTTGTTTGTTGGTTTTGTTTTTTTTTTCTGAGGTATCTGTTGAGCTGGCAAAGTGTACATTGCCAGTACTCTCTGTTTGTTTGTTCAATATGTATCAACTCAGTTCAGATTTCGAAAATACATATGGTGTCTATTTCATATTTTGACTCAGATGCGCCATAATTTACAACAGTACTGACTATATACCTATCAAACAGCTGATACCAGACTTTAATTTGGCTGCAAGTTAACTTTTGCAGTCTTAGGCAGCAGCATTTTTTTCTAATTTAAAATTCTAACCTTTAAAATCGGTGGCTATATGTTATTACGTTCACATGTTATTTCATAATTAAAACAAAGCCTTTGTGATGAAAAAGTAACCTGCAAGCACTTTAAATTTGCTTTTTAAGAGAAAAAGTAGTGTTTAGTGTTTTGAATCTGATTCATTTCATGCTGATTATTTGAGTGCATTGCACTAGTGTTCCTCAGACTTTTACAAGCTAGAAGTGTATAAAACTTCTAAAGTTCATGTAATTTTTCTGCAAAATATGGATTTTTGTGTCATTAAAAAATGTTTTACAAGCTCTCTTAGGTACCACTGCCAGAAAAAGTCCTGTTGTTAATCTTAGTGCCAATGACAACATATTTAGAGACTCCCAATACTGACTTCCAGAAGGGAGACTGTAAATGCAGATATATCTTTGACGATGTGATGGGAATTGGTAACATGTTTGTGCGCATGTACACCCAGGTTGGAAACTTATTTTATTTTAGTTGGAATGCAAAGAAATAAACAGGGAGAAATTCTGCTGGTTCCTGTTTAAATTGAGGTCTAAACTAAACATTGACTTATGAAAGAGGATTTTGAAGGATGAATGAAGTAGTCAGTTCTCTGTAAAAAAGAGGCTAATTTGAAAAAAAGCTAGTCTATCCAACCAAAGGAATCTGCCTGCTCTAGAGATATTTTTCTGTCTTTAAAATGATGCTGTTTGAAGCTCTTCAGCACAGACTTATTTGAACTTGGCTCTACTTCCTCTCTGTGTATTCACTCATAAGCAAAAATAGTAATTTTTATAAGCATGCAATCATGCTTTTCTACTGAAATATTTGCATGTGAATGGTTTTGACTCTTTCCCTTCGAGAAACACTTTAAAAAGTTCTTTTTAATGAAAAGAAGCTAGCAAGTACTCTTTGTTAGAACCAGCACTTTATGAAAAGGATAGGCCAACTTTACTCGCAAAAGCAATGGTGAATTTATAGTAATAAATCGTGTGACATTTTTTGGCATAAAAGATTTCTTATAAAGTGTCAAAAAGACAAGTAGCATAATGGGGGAACACTGAGAACATATAAGTGACAAGTTTTGAACTAATGTCAGAAACAGGCAGAAAGGAGGTGAAGCAAAGGGTTGTTCTGAATGGCTGGAGAGGAAAAGGAGAAACAGTCCTGGGTAGACTGTATGAAAAGAGGTTATTAATATTGGGTATGAATCTAGTGAGCAGTTTAGATACCTTGGATAGGATTTGCTAGGGTCTGAAAATAAGGAAAACTATTCTAATAAGAGATTTGGTGGGAGTCACTTCTGACTGTGATGAGTAGCAAAGCAATAAGAGAAAAACAATTTTCAGGGGTGAGTGGTCCAACCTGCATACATTTACCTCACAAACAAAGCAGCTGCAACTGCAGATATACTCTCAGAATTAAATCTGTCTCTGCTGAAACAAATAGATAAATTCCTGTTGTTTTCAAGAAAGTCGGTTTTTCATTTCTAGATAATATACGCGTGTAATAAAAGCAAAAAGATTGTTATCCATAGATCACAACCACACAGGCCTATTTTTATTTATTTTGTGATCCTGGGTTGTATGCCAGACAGTTTAAGATAACTTGTAAAATATATTGCCAAAAACAAAAAGTTAACCAGAATGTTCTTTATCCTGTATCCCCTGCATGTTTTATGACATTAAAAACTACTAGCTAAAATAATGAAATAATATATTTTGTTTATCTTGCACTTTAATTATCACTAGCCACTTAAAAATCCTTTCACTACAAATGTTAAATAACATAACAGTATGCATTTTATAAGAGCACGATAAGCAAAAACCAAAGATAAATGATGCCAGTGAGTACAGCTTTTTAATTACTAAATGTCTTTTAAGCTGTCCTTTGTTTCTTTTAATGGAAAGTTTGTAATAAAAACAAATCAAAAAGTAAGATTAAAAAATGCATTGCATCTAATACATGTAAAATGTATTGCTTTTATAATTTCCTTCCAAAGTATTTTTTTCTATGATTTAAAAAACCCCAACAAACATTTTAGGTGAAAGGACAAACTCTATAATCTCATATATATTAAAATAATAATACTTTCATATATTTCTTTCCAGATGTGGGCTTAAAAGCATTTTGAAATATTCTTTCTTAATGGCAGAAGTGAAGCAGAGAATTTCTATTTTACTACTTTAAAAAATTGTTGTTTTTTGTTGGTGTTTTTTTTTTTTTAATCTTGTTTCCCTGTCTCTTAAATTGCCAAATAAAACACACATATTTTGAAAGTCTTAGTCTACCCACTCAGTTCACATTGAAGTTACTTATCTCAGTGATTAGCTACTTCATATTTGACCAAATATAACTGTTACATTCAAGGACACTAGTGCTAATTATAGGAGAACAAAAAACAATAAGTTTGATTTTAATAGCATCTGGATAATTGAAAGTTAAATGTCCAATAAATGTCATAGACTGGATAAACTAAACCTTTATGTAAATAAAGGAATGTTGTCTTTGAGGAAATAATTCCCATTCCAACATCAGTGTGCTTAGCTCCCTTGGATATCTCCTCTTTCATATTTTCTTTGCAGATGTCATGTTAAATGGCAGATGAAATATGATCATCTTAAAAATGTTCTCAGATTCTTTTCTGATTGTTACAGAGCTTGCTTTTCTACAGGAACACTTGAGATAACTTGGACCAACTAATTCCTCATCAAGTTTTGCTTTTATGTAATTGCTTTAACTTGTAAAGGTAGCCTTTTTGACCTTCTCAAGGCTTTAAAGATAATACATCGAATTCAGTTGAGGAATGAAAAAAAACCCTAATCTTGCACTGGTTGTAAATCAGATGTGTTTTTTGAGCATTTTACTTCTGTACAAAAAAAAAAAGAAAGAAAGAAAGAAAAATGGTAATATTAGAAAGAAAACCAAACTCTTTAGATAGGGAATAAAAATTATAAACTAAAATAACAAAGAACAAGATCTACAAAATGAACATATGAATTTCATAATGTGAGATTTATAACCCTTTGTTTAGTGCCTTACTTCTCAGCCTACATCCTGTCTAATGCGTTTCAGTTTATACTGACAGTCATGGTGTGATCTCTACATGTGCATAAAGACATTGTCATATAAGCAAAAAAAAAAAGTAAAAAAAACCCCTGTGTAACTTATATAATAAAAGGAAAAAATAAAAAGTCTTTTGTTCCTGGTGCCCGTGAAAATGAAGGTCATGTAGTTCTGCTTAGAGGGAGATCTGGGACACCCTCACAGGTCCGATGGACAAAACGAGGACAGGATATACCTCATAGTGCCATATTAACGCAGGTATGCAGCTCCCAGACTGGGAAGAGCTCCAATTGGGCTTCACCTCTTGGGGTAGGCATGTGTACAGATGGCCTTTTGTTGCATGGGTTCTGCTCAGCCAAAGCATTTCACAGTTTGTTGTGTAGTGCTCCCTCACTGAGGTGTATGCTTGCACTTCCCGACTCCTTTCCAGAGACCTACATACCATTTAGTAAACACACAAACCTCTAATTCTGGTGATTGAAATGTAAACCTGGCCTGAGATCAAAATCTTTCTCGGGTTCTGTATCTTGCTTCTGTTAAGTTTGGGATTGCATCCCATGTCTATACACCTCTATAAACCTCAGAGTTGCATTTGGCCCCTCTCCGGTTTACACGTGAAAGAAATCAAAGATGTGGTCAAATGAGGCTCATGGTGCATTGTCACAGGTCCCCAGTCTGGATGACCAAAGATCTGAGCCAGCTGTTTGCAGTAGTAGGGTATGGATTTGTCGAAGGGCTGATCCACAGCGTGAAGCTCCTGTGCAGATGCCAGGTCTGTCTGTATGCCACTGAAACTACTAAGAATGTCCTCAGAGAGAACAAAGGAGAACATGTATTTTGCAAAAGGTATTTCTGCCAAATACCTAGAACATAAAACTTGGGGGTCTAGTTTATTTCAATGGTTGCAAATAGAATTACTACATTGTAATCTTAACATGGCTGTCCATTTCATGGCAGAAAGTCCAGAATGATACAAGAAACAGAAGCATATGAAGCTCTGTATTGCTTACTTTGGAAATTCTCTGGTGTAACAGCAGAGGATGCTGATGAAATTGGTTGGCTGTGCTTTGTTTCATTTTTGTCACTTAGAGAAGCTCTCAGTTTTCAGACTCATTTGAGAGCCACTCATAAAACAGATAATTTAAAAGCTCTCCTCAGTGCACTGCACTCTTGACCTGCAGCAGACTTCACTCTTCACTTCTACACTTGTTGCACAGTAGTTTTATGATCCACACTAACATTCACAAGAGCACAGGTTGACACTGCTAAGTCATGTCTGCGTGGGACAATTGAATTTTGACCCCAGGTTTCTAGAGATGAAGAGTTAAAGCACATTCCTCAGCTCCATTTGTGACTTCCTACCCTCTCCTTCTGACATAATTTTGAAAAACTAGGTAACACTAAGTGAAACCATTAATGCTGAATTCCAGCCAGACTAAATCAATCTGTAATTAATATTTCATAGGTTTACTTCACAAGTTGGTAATGCCATATGGTTCTTCAAAGTAATAGGCTGTGGGGGCTTATTCAGTACCTGAACATAAGGATTTACATTGTTGTTCCCTACTATTATTAAAGGAAGAAGTCACATCTATTCAAATAATACTGAAATAGAAAATGAGATGGGATATAATGGAAGAGAGTTACTAGGTTTCATGCAAGTGAAAGCTGATACAAAAATGTTGTTTATCGCTGTATACAACACATACATAATTGCTACACTGATTTATGTTGTACTAAATAAATAAATAGGTGGTTTAAGTTTTGTGGATACTTGAGGAGTTTTAGGAGCAGTAAATTGCTGTATCAGGTCAGACAAAGGTTTACATAATTTACTAATCTCTGACAGTGGTTAATAGCAGATGCCTAGAAAGCTCGGAAGAGCAGGTCAGGCACATACTGGCATGCCCTTGAAGAGGCATACTGCCAGAGGAGCATCTTTGTATTTGAAAGCCCTTATCTGATTTTACTTAAAGGTGTCTGCTTAATCCCTCCTCTAAATTCATGTAAACTTCTCTGGGAGCAGCACCACCTGGCACTAAGGTCTGAGGCTTAACCATGCCACGTGTAGAGGAGCACTTCCTTCTGCTGATTTGCAATCTGGTATCTGTTGATTTAATCAGATATTTCTCACCTCTTGTACTATGAGGGACAGGAAATAAATCCTCTGGGCACATTCCCCTCGCTTCTTGGGGTTTTATAGGTCACTGCAGTATCTCCCTGGAGGTGTCTCTATTGCATGATGAAATGTACCGGTCCACAGAGTAATTTGTAGTGTGGGAGAATTCTTTTTCTTTGTTCACCCTCTTTGCTCTGTTCTGTATCACTTTTAGTTTTACTCAAGGTTTTTCAAGATGGCAAAGCCAAAGCTTTACAGAGTATTTAACATCAGCTAATATCAGAGTTTAGATACTTTAGAATAGAGTGTGTAGAGACAAGGTGTAATTATTTTTTTTTTTTTTTGCCTTTAGGTAGCATTATGGACCTTAAGGCCTATTTATGTGAGTAGCTGCAGTTTGCATCTAAAGCTTTTTGCTGCCTGTGTGGTGGATTATATGTTTCATAAAACACATCACACCTTAAGTGTGGTTCCATACTTTATACTATTGATGTTTTATTTAACTACATATTATCCAAAAGATTTTCTCCTGTGTGGAAGAACACTTAGTTATGGCTGTTTATACCCTGAAAAGATGTTGCTATCCAGGTTCATAAGAGGAAGATAACAGACTTGTTCAGGAAATGTATTGCTATTACTCAGATATTTGTTTTCAGAAGATCTCTCATGTGACATTGGAAAAAAAAATCATATTTTTGTGGTCATCCTTTAACATGAAAAGGTGATAAAAACACAGCTATATTTGATTCCGTCTGGTGTTTAAATCTAGGAACATTTAGAGCCTGAATGCTCTAAAGGATTCCAGTGATTGTACTACTACGGAGACAGCAAGAATACAATCAATTTGTATAAATAGCTTCTTGTGGCATATGACAGTCCTATTTTGTTCAATGGGATGCTGAGAGATTGTTTGCCAAGTAATACAGTATTGTATATTTCACCTGAAGTTTTTTTTTGTCCAGAGCTTGTTTCACCTGCAGCATGAACTTTAGACTGCACTAGAGAAGAGCAAAACACAAAATTATCTGCGTCTAATGAAAACAGAGCATGTAGTTTCACCTCTTCCATGTCAATTTAAGTGATATTCCATTCTATGGGAGTGGAATTCACCAGATGTGAATTATACCACTTCCTCTACAGTTACAAGAGCTTTCTATTCAGACTGATTTTGATGTAAACATATTTCAATGCCATGTACACTCATCAACACCTTGCTTTCCCTCTGTTTTCTTGGGCATTTATTACACAGACCATTTAGACCAAAAAACTCTTGATTTAAGCACCAGGGAGTGATATCAGTGCTCAGCACAGATTCTTTCAGCTGATCTGAGAGCACTGGAGATTGCAGAAGTGATTAAAGCACAGAAAATGTTCAGCCTGCTTGCATGGGGAGAAGGAACTGGAGGGGATGAATGCCACAGCCAGGGTGACTGATGTCCCAGGCTTTGAACTGACTGATGGAAGAAACAGGTAGCAACTATTTTTCTTAACAGTTCTACAGGTGATGCTAGATTAACAATAGCAACGATTTTTATACTCATACCTGCTAAAAAATTAATAAAACCATGGAGGTCTGAACTAGAGATTCTATACCAAAATTGTCATGTAATAAAAAAAATGACATTGAATTTTCAAAGTAAAATTGTTTCAATATGTGTATGTATCTTACATTCCTATTTATTATTCATATAAAATGAACCTTAAAATGCCATTAAATTATGCTTAGTGGTATCAGACACAACTATGATTAAGTGAGAATGATTTACTGCCCAAGTTCCTCAGATTCAAATGCTTCACATTTCCATATTTATTTACTTACATTGAGCATTTATCTACTTGTTTTTAACATACAGCTACAGAAAAGTCAGAATAAAAACTTATGTTCCCTTAGTTTATCTTCTAGTATAATTTAATTCTCATAATAGCTGTTTCTCATTCTCATTTTCAGAACTAGTCATTATAGATGATGTGCCACCATCCAAGCAGAGGCCATCATGAAGTGTAATATTCAAATGCTGGTCTCACTTGGACTGTGTTCATGAGTACTTAAATCATAGGGCTTAATTCAATCTTATCTCCAAATTATCAGGGTGCTCTCCTGAAACTGAGATTCCTACCTCCATGACAGTTGATTTGTCATTCCATTGATATTTACTAGGATAATTTTACCAATACGTTTCTTTTCATGGATGCCTTATTTCTAAGTAATATCTGAATTTCTCCTGCTTGGTGAATTATGCTCTTTCTACAAGGACAGGATAATTATTGTTCTACATTTCACAACAGAAGAAAATGCTAAGCTTCATTACCAGTCTCCAATAAGTAAGTGATATTGGTTTTCATAAATTTCTAAGAGGTAGTGAGATGTATCTGTATTTATTTAAGAAAAGAGAAAGAACAATAAAACTTTTCAGACTTGGCTCTTTCATGTAATATAGCCCTCTTTTACCATTCCAGTGATGACACAGCTTGAATGAGTGGCTTTAAACAGCTCTCCTGGAGTACAATAGTAGAAGATAATGTTATTATCCCTGTCCCTCCTAAGACTCTGTATGAAAAGTCCTCCTCAAGTCAGTGAGAGAGTTTTTCTCTGCCCTATGTCTGAATGAATCACACAGAACTTGTGAAATGTTTAGGGGTCTTAAATAGTTCTGAATTGCACTGGGGCTAGAAGTGCAACAGAGAAGGTCCAAAGGTGGTCCAGCTTATGCTCTGGCTCCTTGAAATAGAAGGAATGGTAAATCTGGGTAACTGAATGTTGCATTTTGCAAATTTTCAGGATTTTGCATAGATGAAAGTAATACTTAAGACCAAAATGCTGTCAAAACTATTTCAACAGACACTACTGGAATGTCTGAAATCTTTCTTCTGAAATCAGCATTCATCATCTCCTCATTATGAATAGACAGTCTACCTAATGAGACTGAAGGATACCTTATAACCTTACTGTCAGTGAAGCTCTGCATATTTACTTCAGATTGGCACACTCATACCTGGTAACATGCATGGACTCATGCTGGTATGCAATTAGCACATAATTCTCATTTGTTATTGTCTCTTTAATCCCCATTCCTTACTTTTTTTTTAAATCAAGTATTAGGAGACTTTCTCAAAGATGAAAATTTCCTCTATGTTTTTTTCCCTACAGACAAAAATAAGAGCCCAACAGTAATCTGTGTTTAAGTTCAGGCGAAATATGGCATTTCTAAAACACAAACAAGCTCTCTGTGGTATTTTGTGTCATGGAAACAGTGACAGTACATAAACAAAGAAGAGAACACATTCATATTATTCAAGAAACGTCTACCTTCTTCTCCAGCTGAGCCTCGACAGATTTGAAGAGACATGAAAGTATCTCATGTTCAGCAGTGTTCAGGTATTGTTTGTTTATCCCTATTGCCATTTGAAGGGTTTCCCATGCTTAATATAAAATTTTACTCCAGAGCACCCTAGTAAAACCCTTACTTACTCTAATTTTTCCTGTAATATATGCATACATATACGTATGTAAAAAAATCAGCAGGTTTTTATTATATATATTTAATATTTTTATATGGTTTTGAATGAGACACAAACACACGCACGCAAGGTGGTGGAGATTAAGTTTTTGATGATTCTTACTGAAGCACATCCAGCAGTTAATATTTTGGGACTTCATCTCCCTCTGAAAAATCTAACCTAAATGCTTCTACAACAAAAAAGATCAACAAATCCCAAGATTTGTTGAAAAAAGACATCTGGGACACTGGGGTCACTGAAGAATTCACTGCCTGTGTTGGAACTCTGCTCAAAAATCTCATAAATAATGGGGTTTTTTGATAGTGGTATTATTATTATTAATAATTATTTTTATTTTTATTTTATGAGACTTCTGGAGACAATTTCATTTTAAAGACAATATTGAAATATTAATTGAATTAATATTCAGGGTTATAGGTTCATAGCAAACTTTCCTAATTATCTTGCCAGATATTCCTAATATATTTGGGTCATTGCAGAAAAATTCTGAAATAATTCAGATCTATAAGGTCCATGCAAGCAATTATCCAAAATTCCTCTTTCCTTTCTTTCCCTACAGAGATCCACCTATATATATATTTTTACCCTGACTTTCTTCTGTGAAAAGCCAGTTTCAAACAGTGGGAGTCAGAACTCAGGCTATGGGGATTTAAACTCTCCTGAATTTCTTAGGCATGAGATGCACAAAGGAAATTTTTACCCAACCAGGCAGCCTTCACTGATTTCACTTGTCATGCTAAGCTCTTAGAACACTGTGAAAGCAGAGCTGTTACAGACAAATATGGACAATAATTTATTGCATTGTATAATTTATCTCAGTATATCAGACTTGAGCAGAATCAGCACAGAGTGAGGTTAGCACAGCCTAGCTTTACCAAAAAAAAAAACCACCAAGAGAACTATAAAAATAAAACGTCTATGAGAATTCTTGTAGTCATTTCTGCAACACACACATTTTAACACTAAATGAAAGATGGTTTGGTAGCAGGAAAGAGAATGTCTCTTTAATTGAAGTTATATAGAATCATTTAGGTTGGAAAAGATCTCTAAGTTCATCAAGTCCAAACTGTTAGCTCAGCAATACCAAGCCCATCACAAAAACATGTCCTTGAGAGTCACATCTACATGTATTTTAAATACAGGGTTTTCTCCAGGGTTGATGACTTTACCACTTCCCTGGGCCACTGGTCCAATGTTTGATGACCTTTCAGTGAAGAAATTTTTCCTAATATCCAATCTAAACCTCCCCTGGTGCAACTTGAGGCCATTCCCTCTCATTCTACTGCTTGTTACCTGGGAGAAGAAACTGATCCGCACCTTGCTACAACCTCCTTTCAGGTAGTTGTAGAGAGCTACAAGGTCATCCCTGAGCCTCCTTTTCTCAGGCTAAACAGACCCAGCTCCCTCAGCTGCTCATCATAACACTTGTGTTCCAAACCCTTTGCCCTTCTCTGGATGTGGTCCAGGCACCTCAATGTACTTGTAGTGAGGGATCTAAAACTGGTACAGGATTCAAGGTGTGGCCTCACCAGTGCTGAGTACAGAGAGATGATCACCACCCTGGTCCTGCTGGCCACACTATTATTGATACAGGCCAGGATGCCTTTGCCCCTCTTGGCCGCCTGGGCACACTGCTGGCTCATGTTTAGCTGGCTGTCACTCAACATCCCCAGGTCCTTTTCTGCTGGGGAGATTTCCAGCCATTCTGCCCCCAACCTGTAGCACTGTGTGGGCTTGTTGTAACCCATGGGCAAGACCTGTCACTTTGCCTTGTTGGACCTCACACAGTTGGCTTTGGCCCATTGATCCAGCCTGTCCAAATCCCTCTGCAGAGCCTTCCTGGCCTCAAGCAGCTCAACACTCCCACCTCAACTGGGTGTCATGGGACAATTGACTGAGGGTGCCCTTGATACCCTCATCCAGATAATCAATGAAGATATTAAACAGAACTAGCCCAAATACTGAACACCCCCTGTGACTGGCAGCCAGCTGGATGTAACTCCATTCACCATCACTCTCTGGGCCTGGCCATCCAACCATTTTTTCACCAGTGAACACCTGTTCAAGCCATGAGCAGCCAGTTTCTCCAGGAGAATGCTCTAAGAAACAGCATTAAAGGCATTACTAAAGTCCCACACACAATCACACACAGGCTCAACCAGGTTGGAAAAGACCACTAAGATCATCGAGTCCAACCTGTGATCCAACACTACTCTGTCAACTAGACCATCCAGACATCCAGGGAGACAACATCCACAGCTTTCCTCTCATCCGTTAGGTGGGTCACTTTGCCATAGAAGGAGATCAGGTGGGTCAAGCAGAACCTGCCCTTCACAAATGCATGCTGGCTGGGCCTGACCCCTGGTTGTTCTGCATGTGCCATCTGATGGCACTCAAGATGATCTGCTCCATGATTGTCCCTGGCACTGGTAAATTTATGGCTATACCTTGATACTGTTAACAAGCTAAAGAACAGATGTTAAACAGGCAGAAAATTTTCTTTCATATTGTAAAGTAATAATCCCAATGCAATACAGAAAGCCACATTTTTTCCCGACACACAGTTTAGCAAATTACCTTGCTTTCTTCACACACTACATATAGCTAAGTCAAAACTGACACAAAATCAAAACATTTCTGACTTTTGTTTATCACCTTCATAGAACACAAGGAAATCACCTTTTCGGAGCAGCACTTGACATGCAGCCTGCGTGGAACCCACCTACCTTTGTTAAATGTAAAGTAGTATAAGAATGAATACAACAATCATACTGTTACTCTTTCCATTTTCCAAAAGTGGTGCCTTATTGTATAAATGATATAATTGCCCAAGTGTTTCAAGAAGTTTAATTAAATGTATCACTTCCAATAAATTCCTTGGGCAAAAGGACTACCATAGGGGCACTTAGAGAATGTGAACATTAATTGCATTTGAGATTAGCCTTGTTGAATTGAATTCTTGCACACTGATACCCTTTTTACTTATGCCATAAATATCAGGCGTTTATACATCCAGCTATTGGCAGGTTTACTGTAAAGTAATATTCCCACTAGACTGCAAGCCTACACAGGAAAAATTTCCCAGTAACTAAACTACCTGCTTACAAATGACCAGTGAGGCAGACAGAACCTCTCTTTTGATACCCTTTACAAATTAGGCATTTCTGTTCAATATCATTTCATTAACAACCTCTGCATTAGAGAATTGTAGATGAAAAAAATCCCTATAGTTATATAAACCATCAAAATTTCTGGGGAAAAAACTCACTGCCACCACCACCAACAAAAAAAAACACAACAAAAAAGAAAACCAAAGCAAAGCCATCTAATGAAAAAATCCAATTTGCTGATAAATTAATTAAATTCCCTATTGCACCAACCCTGACTGAACATGCCCCATGTGGGAGAGACTGAAAGGCAAATTTGCTAATTAATGTTAATGCAAAGATTGGAACAATTAGAAAAATAGTAGAACATCTCTCTTTTGCTTCGTGAGTTGCAAGCATGGTAACTAGATCTTTACATTTGCAAGAGCTATTGTGAATTAAACAATGCCATTACACAAGTAATAATATTGCAGTCCCCTTGTGGAGGGAAATGTAAAACAAGTAAGGAATAGCTGTTCTTTCTGGGTTTATATGTAATTGTGTCCCAATATCTTGAGTACCATGGGAAAACCTTAAGGATTAGTACTACTGTGGCACTTCAAATAGTCTAAAAGATTATGCAACTTTTCTAGGCATATTCTAATAGATACTTAACTATTTGTAATTCATTAATTATCAAAATTTTTTTCAGTGAATATAATTGTAAAATAGAAAATTGGATAAACTCACCTGTGTGGCATTACAGACTAATGAGAGATGTGAAGGTTCCAGATGAATCAAATTAAAAGTGGCTGAATTCCCTTTATCAGTGCTTACTTTCACCAGTGCTAATTTTCACAATGAAGACTGCATACGTGGTGGTGACTTGCCTGACTCCTTCCTAGTTTTAATAGATCTGTTTTAAAAATTAATTCTGGATGAAGTAAGCTTCTTAGCCTATACAAGGCAATCTCATAATATCACTTATAATTTTATCGAGTTTATTGGTTTCTACATGAAAGAAAAAATAGTGCAAAAGATATTTGCCAGTTCCTGATGTTTTTACCATTTTTACAAATAACTTCTTTAAGATTATTTATCATGTATTTCTATTTTGCCACCATGCTATCTCTTAATTACTGATCAATATGACTCTAAATATAAAGCTACTCAAATGGTAGACTATAAGGAGCCATAATGGTCTACTGGATAACTAATGTCTGTTTTAACAAGTCCATAACCATGTATTTGCCATAGGAGATACTTTGCTATGGCTCCAAAGGAGCTATTACAAGCTATTGACTTTGAGCACATTCCTACCCATCTAATTATGTATTAATGTTACTGCTGTTACTGTCACAACAGAGAGAAAATTGAAACAAGATAAAAAGTTAAGTGAAGTAAATGCAAATTTACCTAGCATTGAAAATCCTAAATGAAATGTTTCTCTTCTGTTGTTTACATGTTTCTTGGTAAAAAAAATAAAAATTGGTGAGCAGCTGAAAGGAAGAGGGATACCTATTAGAGCTTTCTAACACTCAGTGGATTCAGTTTCCAGTAAGTTAGACAGTTGTTTTGTTTCATTCTGCATTTCTGAACAGAGGCATCCCACAAATTTCTCTTTATAATATTGAGCTAAATGAAAGGAACAAGTTTGGTTTCTTTCTGCATCTGTACTGTTGCACTTCTTTTCAACCTAAATCTTTACTGAGAAGGGAGATTCATTCCTTTTGATTTATCTGGGTTTGATTTTCAGTTGCATAGGGAAACATGAAGAAGAAAAAATTCATTTATTCAATTTTACAGTGAAGAATTTGCACAGCTTCAGTCCTGGCATCATATAAAAAGCAAAGAAGTAGAAGAAGGAGTAATTAAATCTTCTAAAAGGGAAGCAAAGCTAAAATGAAGGAAGCAGATGAACTAAGTACCTTTCCACCTCCCCAAAAGACAGCAAGTCCTTGAGCTACACTCTCAGCTTTTCTGCATTCAGGGGTTTGACTGTATTCACATTTAAAGAAATGACAACTGTCTAAGGCTGATAGTGGAAAAGACAGTGCATTTATCTGATAGTGTGACCAAAGACAAGCCAGGGACAGTATAATTTTGGAAGACAGCCAGTTTCTAAGCCCTTCTCTACCACATTAAGATTCTCACAAGGAATCTCGTAACTAAGGGTATGACGATGAGACAATCCATATGCGGACATCTTACTTTTCTAACAGATAGCAGATATAACCAATAAAGTGTGTCAAAAGCAGAGTATTTTCTTAAATTCCTGTTGAAAACTTAATAAGAAGCCTGAAACGCAGAGTTCAAAATACTTTTTCCTTTAAATAAAATAAACCCCAAATATCTAATTCGTTCTTCAGTAGTGTGTGCAGTCTTCAGCACCTCTAAATCAAGGCCTTTTCCTAAAACATGCAACAGTCCTCATGCTCCAGGGGAGGGAATGGAAAATAAAATTTTTCAGCAAAATTGCTCCTAGACATGATTTGCTATGGCCTCTGAGCAAAGACTTCCTAAACTGAAATGGATCACCCTGACAGTTACACAAAACTAAGCAATAGGACTTAGAAATGTCCACAGAATACACATTATCCCAAGCCACATAACTCTAAACATTAACCAGAAATCCATTTCACCTAACTTTAGGCACCATGTTATGTTTAACAGCAATAATAACAGTAATATTTAGAGCTGAGCTAAACAATTAATCTAGGCAGTGTCTGCTCTCATTTGACAGAAACAGAATTTTGAAAACACAATTCATTTGACTTACTTTAGCCATCTTTACCAGAATGATTTACATTATAATATAAATATTAAAAGTAAGCCTAATGTGCCCAGCTTGGATATGTAGTAATCCACATTTAGTTTGATCAATTCCTCTCCTTAAAACAAAGTTTAAAGAGTAAAAAAGACCACAATTTATATATCTGAAAGAACTACACAAAGGAACATGTAAGATGGAGAGCTTTTCAAGTCTCCTTTAACAGCATCTCACCTTTAACTACACTAAAAGGTACAGCCCACAGACCATATTTAAAGAAAAAGCCCATAAAACTGAAACATATGCAAGCAAACATCCTAAACAGCCTGATTTTCCCTCAAATTTGAGAGATTTAGGGAACCAATGCTCCAGAAGAAATTTCTTACTTCACAAGTTACTAGGACCTGTTAGTCCGAATGAAATTTAGATTTGAAGGAATGTCTGGAGGTCGTTAGGGCTAAATTTGAGGATAGATTCAATTTCAAAAGTAGCTCAGGTTCTTAAGGGCCAAGTCCAACATAGGGGTTAATATCTCCAAGAATTCACAGCCTCTCTGGGACACCTGTTTAAGTAGAAAGTCCATTGCGTCTGCAAATATTACAAAATGTGGTGGAAAAGCAAAAAAGATTGCTGTTAGCAATAATACTCTGCAGTACTTCATTTAATAGGTAGCATTCTACATGAGAAAGAAGTAGAGGAAGCATGTAAGTACCCTACCTAGAGAGAAACCCAAAAATCTGTTAATATTTCTTTGGCATAGTTTAGTAAACTGCTCAGTTTGATTCAATGAGATAATAAAATTAGCTTTTCCAGTTTTACTCTTTAAAGGAAAGAGACAAAAAAAAGACAAGACTTTTTTAAAGACACCTGAGGACAAGAGATGCTACAGTCTTTTTTGGTAACTTTGCTAAAATAATCTACTAAACAATGGGTGTTACAGACGCTCAATTATGTCTAACTGACAATCAGTAGCTAGCAATAGCTAGCAGCTCAGGTAGATATAAGCTCTGTTCCTGATGTCCTCAGATCAGTTTTAAACCACCCTGACTACTATATCTATATTTGATCTTTATTTCATAGAAGAAGAATGCATTGCAAGTGAAAGAACAGGAATGAATGAGGAATTATGGTATAGCTGCATATCTGGAATAGCTTCAAAGAAATTACAGACGTTGCAGGCATAAAATCACTGACTGAATTAATTACCTAGGGAAATGTAATTTGTCAATTCCCTCCTTCTGCATTGTAATACTGTATGCCCTTGAACTGCTACCTGTACTCACTCACAAGTCTTTACTGTTGGAGAAAAAAAGGAATGAGACACACAAACATGTACTTTCTATTATATATGCTATGGGCAATTCCATATTATGCCAAATGGTCAGAATAGGGTTGCAAAAATGCTGCAAAAGCAACACTGATATATATTTATATAATTCAGGAGCAGGAAATGTTTTTGCAGTATCATCAAAGCTATAGCCTCGTTAGTGGGCTTAGATATAGTCATATCTTTATTCTCTGTGGTAGAATGGTTCATTGCTTTTTGCTGTATATTCTGAAGGGGAAATTAGGGCAGTTAGGCATGGATGTTCTAGGGTGGATAATATCACTAGCAAACAAATCAAACCAAAAGGATTTGGCCCTCATTAAGACGGATGAACCTTGTAACTGCTCCTTTCAGAAGAGTTAAATAAAGGCACTAAATAGTGGTAGATGTCCACATGCATCATTTCTCCTCTCCTTTCAGCTCATAAGAAGCAGTTTGAACAGTTACAGCTTTATGGTGATTAGATGCTTTAGGCAGAGGTGAACAGTCCTATCTATGCTAAAGCCAGTGACCTCCATTACACAGGAATGTGCGTGCTGCGAATATTGCTAAAACTGTCCAGGTTACCCAGGACCACCAGCAAATGGATAGTAAATGGCAAAGTGAATATCCAGTCACAACTTCAAACTTTCTGTTTGAAGCAGTAGGAACTCAAAAACTCAAAGGAATTTTGAAAAAAGCAGCAGCAACTGAACTCAACAAGGGTTCAGGAAAACTATTCCAGAAGTAAGTAAAAGTCCTTACAAATCAAATATTAAGACTTCAACGACAGATTTATTTTTCAAATCCTTTCTCTTAATGCAAATCAAAGAACTCTGTAAGACACTTGCCTTCATATGCCTCTTTTCAAGCTCTGACATATTCTCTGTTTAAGTAAAACTCCACACTGGCAAGGATGGTGTTGTTAGGTGTCATAAGTTAGTAAAGCAATTTATCAGAACTGAATTTATAGCAAAGCAGGGTTGCATGCTGTTCTGTTCTTCCAGATAACCAGGATATCAGTAACAGTATTGCCACAGAATGAGAAAGTGCTAAGAGCTATATATAATTGATACATTTCCCAGAGCTTATATGAAAGTCATGACGCCTTTGCTAGAGGAACTGCTAGGTTAAAAAATGATTTGTTCACGGTTGTTGTATTTTTCGTGAAAAATAATTGTCTGATGAGTCAAAGTGCCTTTTTCTGATTACCCTTCATCTAATTTTCTATGTTTTCAAAGAAATACTCCCAGTCACTACCACTATTGTCTAAACACAAAGCTGCATCCTTCTGCTGTCTGGTACACAAAATCCAAAGGCTTTGCTTTCAGTGTCAGCATGGATGAGGAAGAGGATTTTCACAGTTCCTTTGAGCTGTATTCCTTAAGAGATGTGGCTTTGCTTGTTTATTATTACTTTAAAATAACTACATTTTTTTGTACATTAATGTGAATATGGAAGTGTACCTTAGACTAGGTTTTTTCCCCTCTGCACTGAAATGCTGAGCAGTGCTTCATTTGCCAAAAACCAGATGCTTCTTCCTGTTCCTCTCGTAGCCAAACGTTTGATGCGGATGGGGTTTTGCATCTGTTATACCAGTTATGGGAATTGCAGGAACTCATTAGCACTCAAGCCCTATGTCAGTAGACTTCCTATGGGAAATAGAGGGAAATGAGTGCCCCACAAATAATCCACAGCAGGAGGTTTTTCATCCCTTCAAAAATATCAAGACAGGTATCTATAGTTCTGTAACTATTTCCATAAGCATTTCTGAAATACCTGCTTTTTCTCCATAAATATGCTTATATTATCTGCTGCCAATGAACAAGTCTGATCTTTGACTTCACTGTGAACAGAAATATCAGAATATAAATCAGTAATTTATTATTAGCTGACCTTTTAGTGACTGGATTTTTTTGGACATAAGTAATCCATGTACTGCAGACATATAAAAAATAAACTTTGGAGGCTGCTTTTCAAAGTTACACCATATGTACTGGCAAAGTTCTACTTAGATTTTTTTTTTATTCTTCACAGGGCAACACCTTGTTGGCATAAGAATACACCCAACTCCACTCCCCCTTGATAAGGGTAGCTGGGTTGTTACAATGGATATTGTCCAGGAATTAACTGAAATTGAATGTTTGTTGCAACTTTATCACTTCTTTTCAGGACAGACATTTTTAACTAGCATGTAAAAATGAGAAAAGGAATATATTTGTTTTCTTTAGTTTTCTCCAGAATTTATTTAGGACACAAAGGTGCTGCCATTTGGATGCTTTAAAGTATAAATAACACATTTGCTTCCTTGTATACTGAATAAACAGACCAAGCTCCTATGAAATGTCAGATATATTCATGGCAACTGGGATATTTCTCATAAAGGATCATCAGACTTAAGCATTTTTTTCTGATTTATAATTAGCAGCTTTGCCTTTCCAGTCAATCCTATTCTACAAGTTAACATAATAGAAGTTTCCTTCTGTTCCCTTTGAGATCTGTTGCTTGACACATATGATATAGTTTTTTT